>NC_134357.1:93803360-94103360 GCF_048569485.1 Anomaloglossus baeobatrachus
GTGTCTATATGTATGTATATATGCAGCAGAGCAGTATGCGTGTCTATATGTATGTATATATGCAGCAGAGCAATATGCGTGTCTATATGTATGTATATATGCAGCAGAGCAGTATGCGTGTCTATATGTATGTATATATGCAGCAGAGCAGTATGCGTGTCTATATGTATGTATGTATGCAGCAGAGCAGTATGCGTGTCTATATGTATGTATATATGCAGCAGAGCAATATGCGTGTCTATATGTATGTATATATGCAGCAGAGCAGTATGCGTGTCTATATGTATGTATATATGCAGCAGAGCAGTATGCGTGTCTATATGTATGTATGTATGCAGCAGAGCAGTATGCGTGTCTATATGTATGTATATATGCAGCAGAGCAGTATGCGTGTCTATATGTATGTATATATGCAGCAGAGCAGTATGCGTGTCTATATGTATGTATATATGCAGCAGAGCAGTATGCGTGTCTATATGTATGTATATATGCAGCAGAGCAGTATGCGTGTCTATATGTATGTATATATGCAGCAGAGCAGTATGCGTGTCTATATGTATGTATATATGCAGCAGAGCAGTATGCGTGTCTATATGTATGTATATATGCAGCAGAGCAGTATGCGTGTCTATATGTATGTATATATGCAGCAGAGCAGTATGCGTGTCTATATGTATGTATATATGCAGCAGAGCAGTATGCGTGTCTATATGTATGTATATATGCAGCAGAGCAATATGCGTGTCTATATGTATGTATATATGCAGCAGAGCAGTATGCGTGTCTATATGTATGTATATATGCAGCAGAGCAGTATGCGTGTCTATATGTATGTATATATGCAGCAGAGCAGTATGCGTGTCTATATGTATGTATATATGCAGCAGAGCAGTATGCGTGTCTATATGTATGTATATATGCAGCAGAGCAGTATGCGTGTCTATATGTATGTATATATGCAGCAGAGCAGTATGCGTGTCTATATGTATGTATATATGCAGCAGAGCAGTATGCGTGTCTATATGTATGTATATATGCAGCAGAGCAGTATGCGTGTCTATATGTATGTATATATGCAGCAGAGCAGTATGCGTGTCTATATGTATGTATATATGCAGCAGAGCAGTATGCGTGTCTATATGTATGTATATATGCAGCAGAGCAGTATGCGTGTCTATATGTATGTATATATGCAGCAGAGCAATATGCGTGTCTATATGTATGTATATATGCAGCAGAGCAGTATGCGTGTCTATATGTATGTATATATGCAGCAGAGCAGTATGCGTGTCTATATGTATGTATATATGCAGCAGAGCAGTATGCGTGTCTATATGTATGTATGTATGCAGCAGAGCAGTATGCGTGTCTATATGTATGTATATATGCAGCAGAGCAGTATGCGTGTCTATATGTATGTATATATGCAGCAGAGCAGTATGCGTGTCTATATGTATGTATATATGCAGCAGAGCAATATGCGTGTCTATATGTATGTATATATGCAGCAGAGCAGTATGCGTGTCTATATGTATGTATATATGCAGCAGAGCAGTATGCGTGTCTATATGTATGTATATATGCAGCAGAGCAGTATGCGTGTCTATATGTATGTATATATGCAGCAGAGCAGTATGCGTGTCTATATGTATGTATATATGCAGCAGAGCAGTATGCGTGTCTATATGTATGTATATATGCAGCAGAGCAGTATGCGTGTCTATATGTATGTATATATGCAGCAGAGCAGTATGCGTGACTATATGTATGTATATATGCAGCAGAGCAGTATGCGTGTCTATATGTATGTATATATGCAGCAGAGCAGTATGCGTGTCTATATGTATGTATATATGCAGCAGAGCAGTATGCGTGTCTATATGTATGTATATATGCAGCAGAGCAGTATGCGTGACTATATGTATGTATATATGCAGCAGAGCAGTATGCGTGTCTATATGTATGTATATATGCAGCAGAGCAGTATGCGTGTCTATATGTATGTATATATGCAGCAGAGCAGTATGCGTGTCTATATGTATGCATGTATATATGCAGCAGAGCAGTATGCGTGTCTATATGTATGTATATATGCAGCAGAGCAGTATGCGTGACTATATGTATGTATATATGCAGCAGAGCAGTATGCGTGTCTATATGTATGTATATATGCAGCAGAGCAGTATGCGTGTCTATATGTATGTATATATGCAGCAGAGCAGTATGCGTGTCTATATGTATGTATATATGCAGCAGAGCAGTATGCGTGACTATATGTATGTATATATGCAGCAGAGCAGTATGCGTGTCTATATGTATGTATATATGCAGCAGAGCAGTATGCGTGTCTATATGTATGTATATATGCAGCAGAGCAGTATGCGTGTCTGTATGTATGCATGTATATATGCAGCAGAGCAGTATGCGTGTCTGTATGTATGTATATATATATATGCAGCAGAGCAATATGCGTGTCTGTCTGTATGTATGCATGTATGTATGCAGCAGAGCAGTATACGTGTCTGTATGTATGCATGTATGTATGCAGCAGAGCAGTATGCGTGTCTGTATGTATGCATGTATGTATGCAGCAGAGCAGTGTGCGTGTCTGTCTGTATGTATGTATGCAGCAGAGCAGTGTGTGTGTGTGTGTCTGTATGTATGTATGCAGCAGAGCAGTGTGTGTGTGTCTGTCTGTATGTATGTATGTAGCAGAGCAGTGTGTGTGTCTGTCTATATGTATGTATGCAGCAGAGCAGTATGTGTGTGTCTGTCTGTATGTATGTATGTATGCAGCATAGCAGTGTGTGTCTCTGTATGTATGCATGTATGATGTGTATCTATGTATGTCAGTGTATATGACTGTATAGATTTGTCTGTTTATATGTATTTTTGTGAGTTTGTCTTTAAATATGTATATGTACGCGTATGTATCTGTGTATGTGTGTGTGTCTCCGTGTTTATGGGGCCCACTGAGACTCTTCCGCCCGGGGCCCACAAAAACCTGGAGCCGGCCCTGCCTGCGGTGATGAAGTCCCGCCATCCCGACCTCAGCGCTGTCACTGTCCTCCATGGCCGCCGCTTGTCACATCACCTCTCGCTTCCGACCCGAGACTGACTAGCGGTGACGTCACGGGCCTCTCGCGAGACTTGGTGTGAAGGCGGCGGTCATTGACCTCAGTGACAGGGGCTGTCAGTGTGCTGGAGATCAGCGCAGGTAATGTACCTCGCTGACAGCAGCACTTGTCATGCCCTGCAGTGACCTGGGCTGACCCATTGATGTTAGCTCAGGTCACTGCACTGCTCTCCCAGCCAATGGGGAACATCCTGCTCTTCATTGACTGGGACAGTGTGGATCGTCATGGCAACCCCTTGGATTACACCAGACCTGGATTTGTTTTTCATTCTAATAAATTGGTTAAAGAGGGAATGTTTTGGGGAGTGTTTTTTCAAATAAAAATGTGTTTGTCGTCTATTTTTTTTTATTACTGACTGGGTTGGTGATGTTGGGTATCTGATAGACGCCTGACCTCACCAACCCCAGGGCTTGATGCCAGGTGACATTACACATCTGGTATTAACCCCATATATTACCCCGTTTGCCACCGCACCAGGGCGCGGGATGAGCTGGGGCGAAGCACCAGGATTGGCGCATCTAATGGATGCGCCACTTCTGGGGCGGCTGCGGCCTGCTATTTTTAGGCTGGGGAGAGTCCAATAACCATGGACCTCCCTAGTCTGAGAATATCAGGCCCCAGCTGTCTGCTTTACCTTGGCTGGTGATCCAATTTTGGGGGACCCCTACGTGTTTTTTTTTTTAATTATTTATTTAATTTAAAATAACAGCGTGGGGTGCCCTCAGTTTTGGATTACCAGCCAAGGTGAGGTTGCCAGCTGTGGTCTGCAGGCTGCAGCCGTCTGCTTTACCCTAGCTGACTACAAAACTAGGGGGAACCCTATGTCCTTTTTTTTTTCATTTTCTGGCTAAATACAAAGCTAAGCACCCCTTAGTGCCACATGAAAGGCACCAAAGGGTGCTCCACTTTTTCTCCACTTTTTCTCCATTTTTTCTCCACTTTTTCTCCATTTTTTCTCCACTTATTCTCCATTTTTTCTCCATTTTTTCTCCACTTATTCTCCACTTATTCTCCACTTATTCTCCACTTATTCTCCACTTTTTCTCCACTTTTTCTCCACTTTTTCTCCACTTTTTCTCCACTTTTTCTCCAATTTTTCCTCCACTTTTTCTCCAATTTTTCCTCCACTTTTTCTCCAATTTTTTTCCACTTATTCTCCACTTATTCTCCACTTTTTCTCCACTTTTTCTCCACTTTTTCTCCACTTTTTCTCCAATTTTTCCTCCACTTTTTCCTCCACTTTTTCTCCACTTTTTCTCCACTTTTTCTCCGTTCTTTTTCTATGGTCGGTCTACCCATTAGCTCTGCCATGCATACTGTAGCTCTACACCTACTGCACATGTTACTTTATGATTGACATCTTTTTCGTACCAGAGCTGTCTAAGCCTACTCTGACCCCATATTTGTCATTACTATATTGTCCTTGTACTGTATTATGACATTTGTATCATGTGTTTCATTTCTTGCTGTGTTGCAATTTTTTTGCTGCATCCCAATTGTACCTCTACATTGTTCGAGTTTATGTTATTGTTCTCTCACTCTTATGTGATACTGATTATTGTCATTTTTCATGATTACATGCAGATAAGTCCAATCTGACGAAGGCTCAGGCCGAAACGTCATTTGTAACTTGTTTTGGACAAAAACATATATGCTTATGAAAAATTTTTTTTTCTTAATACGGACCAATAAAGAGTGATTTTGCATTACTATCCGTTGTGACTTACTGACTTAGTCTGGGAGATTTAGAGTGCCGAGGTTACTCACTAATTTTATCTATTATTACCTCTGAGCATCTATATACCAGTGAGCAGAGCTTCCTCTACAGTAGTTCTCCTGATTAGGCATGCCCTTACCTCATGAGCAGGGCATTGCAGCTTTGGTAGCAACTATTACGACATGGACTCTGCTGCTGTGGACCCGGGGAGAGTGAGTGCAGATTCATTGCACCCACACTCCTCACATGAAGGGTCCGCACTCCTAGAAAATGGGGGATACGTTCCCTGAGTGTCTCCCCCCCATATTCTAGACGGTCCAGAGTCGTCGTGGGACCCCTTTATTTTTTTTCTTACAATAAATTGGTGAAAGAGGAAATGTTTTGGGGACTGTTTTTTCAAATAAATTTCTTTTGTCGATTTTTTTTTTTTTGTTAGTACTGACAGTTTATGATGTTGGGTATCTAATAGACGCCATGACATCACAAACTGCTGGGCTTGATCTCAGGTGACTTTACAGCTAGTATCAACCCGATTTATTACCCCGTTTGCCACTGCACCAGGGCACGGGATGAGCTGGGGTGAAGCGCAAGGATTGGCGCATCTAGTGGATGCGCCACGTCTGGGGTGCCTGCGGCCTGCTATTTTTAGGCTGTGAAGGCCCAATAACTATGGACCTTCCCACCCTGAGAATACCAGACCACAGCTGTCCGCTTTACCTTGGCTGGTGATCCAATTTGGGGGAGACCCTACTTTTATTGTGTAATTATTAATATTTATAAAATAATTATAAAAAAGAGCCTGAGGGGACCTCCACATTGGATCCCCAACCACGGTAAAGCTGCCAGCTGTGGTTTTCAGGCTTCAGCCGTCTGCTTTACCCTAGCTGGCTATCAAAAATGGGGGGACCCAATGTCATTTTTTTTTTAACTATTTTTTAAATAGAAAAAATTAATGGGCTTCCCTGTATTTTGATTGCCAACCAAGGTAACGGCAGGCAGATGGGGGTGGCAACCCATAGCTGTCTGCTTTATCTGCGCTGAGAATCAAAAATACCGCGGAGCGCTACGTCATTTTTTTAAAGATTTATTTTTACAGCACTGTGATGTCCAGCAATCAAAATACAGGGAAGCCCATTTTATTTTTAGTTATTTAAATAAATAATTAAAAAAAATATATATGGGCTCCCGCTGCATTTTTTGTATTGCTAACTAAGGGTAATCCAAGCAGCTACTGGCTGCTAACCCCCACTGCTTGATGTTACCTTCACTGGCAATGGAAAATCCAGGGAAGCATTTTTTATTTTTTTTGCCAAAAAACTACAAAAAAAAGGACGTGAGCTTCGCCATATTTTTGTATGCTAGCCAGGTATAGCAGGCAGGTGCTGGAAGAGTTGGATACAGCGCCAGAAGATGGCGCTTCTATAAAAATGCCATTTTCTGAGGCGGCTGCAGACTGCAATTCGCAGCAGTGGTGCCCAGAAATCTCAGGCCAACCTGTGCTGCGGATTCCAATCCCCAGCTGCCTAGTTGTACCTGGCTGGACACAAAAATGGGGCGAAGCCTACGTCATTTGTTTTCTAATTATTTCATGAAATTCATGAAATAATAAAAAAAGGGCTTCCCTTTATTTTTGGTTCCCAGCCGGGTACAAATAGGCAACTGGGGGTTGGGGGCAGCCGTACCTGCCTGCTGTACCTGGCTAGCATACAAAAATATGGCGAAGCCCACATAATTTTTTCAGGGGGCAAAAAACTTCTGCATACAGTCCTGGATGGAGTATGCTGAGCCTTGTAGTTCTGCAGCTGCTGTCTGTCTGTATGGAGAAGAGCAGACAGCATCTGCAGAATTACAAGGCTCAGCATACTCCATCCAGGACTGTATGCAGAAGTTTTTTTCCCACCAAAAAAATGACGTGGGCTTCGCCATATTTTTGTATGCTAGCCAGGTACAGCAGGCAGCCACGGGCTGCCTCCAACCCCCAGTTGCCTATTTGTACCCGGCTGGGAACCAAAAATATAGGGAAGCCCGTTTTTTTTAATTATTTCACTTATTTCATGAAATAATTAAAAAACAAATGACGTGGGCTTTGCCCCATTTGTGTGTCCAGCCAGGTACAACTAGGCAGCTGGGGATTGGAATCCGCAGCACAGGTTAGCCCGAGGTTTCTGGGCGCCTCTGCTGCGAATTTCAGTCCGCAGCTGTCCCAGAAAATGGCGCTCTCATAGAAGCGCCATCATCTGGCGCTGTATCCAACTCTTCCAACAGCCCTGGAGCCGGGTGGCTTGTTGGGTAATCATGAGTTAATACTGGCTTTGTTTTACTAGCCAGTATTAAGCCAGAGATTCTTAATGTCAGGCACGTTTGACCCGGCCATTAAGAATCTCCAATAAAGGGTTAAAAAAAAACACCACACAGAGAAAAAATACTTTAATAGAAATAAATACACAGACACATTAGAGACTCCATCTTTATTACCCCCTGTCAGCCCTCCACGATCCTGCTCTTCTGTCTTCTTTCTTTCTAGTGTAGTAGTAGTGACGATTGTAGTGAGGATGAGTTTACCCAGCTCATCACTTGGGGCTGGGGAACCTCATCCTCACTACAATCATCACTACAAACGGGAAGCAGCGTGCAGCGTGCAGATCAGTGCTGGCTGTCAGCGGTAACAGCGGTAAAGGCCCCGTCACACTAGGCTAAGTTCACATTTCCGCTAAAATGTATCAGTCACAATCCGCTGCTCTTGTAAACAGCGGAATCCGTTTAGCGGATTCCGCTGCTCCCATAGACTTGTATGAGCAGCGGATTGTGACTGATGATGCTGCGTTGCACCCTCCGCCCGACTGATCAGTCGTGGAACGACTGACCGCCGGGCGGGAGGAACGCAGCATGTAACGTTTTTTGAGCAGCGAGATCCGTCGGATTTCGCTGCGCATGCTCTCTGGCTCCCTGCACACGTCACCAGCTTTGGTTGGTTACCCGATATTTACCCTGGTTACGGTGCAAGGAGCCAGCGCTAAGCGGTGTAGGCCCGTAACCAAGGTAAATATCGGGTAACCAAGGTAAACATCGGGTGCTTTGCTGTTACCCGATATTTAGGCTGGTTACGTGTGCAGGGAGGCCGACACTTCCCCGCTCGGCCCCGCCCCCTCCCGCACTCCGCACATGTATGTACACACACACACACCTGTCCCCAGCCATGCAGACAAGCACTGCCACTGACACCCTCGTCTGGCCCCGCCCCCTGCTCGGCTCCGCCCCCTCCCGCACTTTGCATGTGCACACACATACATACATACATGCACATACATACATACATGCACATACACACACTCACTCACACATACACTCACCTGTCCCCAGCCATGCAGACCGCAGCACTTCCACTGACATCCTCAGCGCCTGGCCCCGCCCCCCGCTCGGCTCCGCCCCCTCCCGCACTTTGCATGTGCACACACACACATACATACATACATACATGCACATACACACACTCACTCACAGATACACTCACCTGTCCCCAGCCATGCAGACCGCAGCACTTCTACTGACATCCTCAGCGCCTGGCCCCGCCCCCCGCTCGGCTCCGCCCCCTCCCGCACTTTGCATGTGCACACACATACATACATACATGCACATACATGCACATACACACACTCACTCACACATACACTCACCTGTCCCCAGCCATGCAGACCGCAGCACTTCTACTGACATCCTCAGCGCCTGGCCCCGCCCCCCGCTCGGCTCCGCCCCCTCCCGCATTCAGCATGTGTATACACACACACACTCACACACTCACACACACACACACTCACCTGTCCTGCAGTCACTGCGGCACTGACGTCCTCAGTGCCACGGCCCCGCTCGGCTCCTCCCCTCCCCCCCGAACTCCGCCCCCCGCACACAACGGAATCCGACAAAGAATTCTGTTCTTTGTCATCCGTTGTACAGCGTTGAACAGCGCATCAGTCACATGCGTCAAGCGACGCATGTGACTGATACAAATCAACGGAAATGTGAACTTAGCCTTAGCAACTTACCAGCGATCCCAGCAACGATAGGGATCGCTGGTAAGTTGCTAGGAGGTTGCTGGTGAGATGTCACACTAGCGACGCTCCAGCGATCCCACCAGCAACCTGACCTGGCAGGGATCGCTGGAGCGTGGCTACACGAGTTGCTGGTGAGCTCACCAGCAACCAGTGACCAGCCCCCAGCGCCGCGTGGAAGATGCTGCGCTTGGTAACTAAGGTAAATATCGGGTAACCAACCCGATATTTACCTTGGTTACCAGCGCACGCAGCTACACGTGCAGAGAGCAGGGAGCAGCGCACACTGAGCGCTGGCTCCCTGCTCTCCTAGTTACAGCACACATCGGGTTAATTACCCGATGTGTGCTGCAGCTACATGTGCACAGAGCAGGGAGCAGCGCACACCGCTTAGCGCTGGCTCCCTGCTCTCAGACGCTGACAGACGCGTTACCATAGCAACGGTGCTCTCGGAGCCGCGGTTAGCGGTGACGTCACCGCTAACTGCGTTGCTATGGCAACCTCCGTTAATGACCGGCTGTGTCAGCCGGTCCCTAACGGAACGGGGAGTCGACCGTGTGGTAGAGCATGTCGCCGGTACACGGCGATACACATATGTGCACCGTGTACCGGAGAGATGCACTCGCAGGTCCTACATGACTCGTCATAGTCATGTGACCAGTCTGTAGCCAATGAGATAATAGCCACGTGACTGGTCACATGGCTATTTTGACGTCACGATAGGTCCTGCATCACTGCTGCAGTGCCGGTCGCCGGGAGGATTCAGCGATCATCGGATGGAATAGCGGCAGGAGACAGAGTGCAGAAGGGATCGCGGGGACCGGTAAGTGTTATGGCAATGTTTATTAACTGTTTGTGTACATTTATAATGCATTTTTATGTGTTTGTGATTGCCTCCCATTATAGCCTATTGGTTCGAGTTCGGTTCGTCGAACGTTCGACGAACCGAACTCGAACGGGACCCCCGTTCGGCGAACCGACCTCGAGCCGAACCGCGACCGGTTCGCTCATCTCTACTCAAATTGTTATACATCTTTTCTAAGCATCTATTTTGGAAACTTAGCCACAGTATTTGGGATTTTGCGAGTTTTTAAAAATTCATAGAAAATGATCCAGGACTGGTATTCCCCGCTCCAAAGTTTTCCAGACCTGGCCTGGTCATGTCAGGGGTTAACGCTACCATAATCCTCATTCTGGTTTCAGGAGACACTATATCTGGTTGCTGCATTCCTGTGCTGGTTATAGTTTTGCTCTGCAGCCTGTAACTGGCTCTGGTGAGATTTACTGTTTGGTCTGACTCCTTGTTACTGTGTCCTGACCTGTACCCTCCACCGTTCATCCATCTGTCCCAGTCCCTGACTTCCTGCTTCTGTCATTTGTTTACCCATCCTGGTTCATCCTCCTTCCCATGTTTGTGTCTCCTCATCCTCCGGTCTATATTACATCCTAGCGGTCATAGTGTTACTGCCCGCAGTCTGCTGCCAGCAGCTTGCCGCGAACAGCGCACATCTCAGCTGATTTTCACAGCTAAGATGTGTGCCTGCCAGGCACGAGCAGAATCGCTATCTGCTGGTGCTGTTTAACCCCTTAAATGGGGCTGTCAATATGTGACAGCGCCATTATAACGGCATCGGCGGTAAACATTTACTCACCGGCCGATATCAGAAGTCCCGTGACGTGATCATGTGACTTCCGGTGGTTGTTATGGTAGCACAGGGTCATGTGATGACTCCTGTAGCTCACATGAATTACTTTCGGTTTCACCCGGCCCAGAGCTGGGTGAGGCAGAAAATGAGCATATCTGCTGTTTACAGCTGTGTAGCTGTGATCAGCAGATATGGCAGAGTGATCGGATTGTTGATCCATATAGCCCCCTAGGGGGACTAGTAAAATAAAAAACAGTTAAAAAAAGTTTAAAAAAAAAAACAAAAACCAAAATGTTCAAATCACCCACCTTTTCGCCCTTTCGATTTTTTTAACCCCTCATATAAAAGCCTACACATGTTTGATGTCTACGAACTCGCACTGACCTGAGGCTTCACATTCACACATCAGTTTTACCATATATTGAACACAGTGAACAAAATATCTAAAAAACTATAGTGCTATCGCACTATTTTTGCAATTATTCCGCATTTGGAATTTTTTGGCCGTTTTTCAGTACACTATATGGTAAAACCTATGGTTTCATTTAAAAGTACAGCTCGTTCCACAAAAAATGAACCCTCACATGACCATATTGACTGAAAAGTAAAAAGTTACGTCTCTCGGAAGAATGGCGGAAAAAAAATCAGAAAGCGAAAAATCGGCCGGTCGTGAAGGCGTTAATATGCAGTCCTATTCAGTGACTGACAGCTTTTCATGCATGACTGTTCATATAGAGAAAGATGTCAAAACTACTTTTAACTGCCCATTTGACTCTTAAGAATTTTTCAGACTAGAAATTAAAAGTACAAGTTGTGTTGTGTAGATTTTTCCCACTAATTTATACTGCTCAGCTTCTCTTATTCAACACAATGTGTTGAATATATGGAAATATGGAAAATATTACTTTTTCATCTACAGGATAGGAATTCCAATTTTAATACATAGTTATCTGTCAAAAGGAGGATTTTACAAACATTGCCAACTGTCATGGCAGCATCAGGATCTGTGGAGACTAGAGATTCTGCCACTGTGACTGTCAACTTCTCTGATGTATGTGATCAGTGCAGGCAGAATGGAGTGTCGACCCACAGACTGGTATTTCACAGGCAGGCTATCAAGAGTTAATCTCTGCTGGATTGCTTGTTAGTCTCCTTTTAACACATGCTCTGGGCAAGCCAGTCACATTCACTCCCTTCCTATATATGCTGGCTGGACTCGTCCTTTAATAGCAGCTATATCTTCTCTACACTGGTGTGGTAAAATGTTGTGATTCAGAGTTCCCGGTGGTTGTTTACTTTATTGCTGTAAACGGTTCTGGTGTTAACCTTTGTTGCCTTTTTTTTTGCTGCCTTACTTCTCTTGCTTTTCTCCTAAAGGCCCTATCACACACAGAGATAAATCTGCGGCAGATCTGTGGTTGCAGTGAAATTGTGGACAATCAGTGGCAGGTTTTGTGGCTGTGTACAAATGGAACAATATGTCCATGATTTCACTGCAACCACAGATCTGCCAAAGATTTATCTCTGTGTGTGATGGGGCCTTAAGTCTCTTACTATTTGTTTCTGTGAGTATGCAGTGTGTCTGAGTTTTGTTTTTTCCCTGTTTGTCTATATCTGTGTTACCATCTCACTCCTGCCCCTTCGTTCCCTTGGTGGGGGAACAGATTAGTTCTGGTCAGGAGAATAATAAGGCAAGGGACTCTGGCATTTCCATCATCAGGGATAACGCAGAGGTTAGAGATAGCCTATGGCCCTCTAGTGTGAGGGACAGTATAGGAGCCCCCTATCTCTTGCTATCCTGCAGTCACATCATCACAATACCATACTTAAACCTAAAACATAATTACAGTCTTAGTACCAAGCTCAATGGATAAATATGGTACACAAACCAAGCTTATTACATAAGTTATATGGTACTGGAACCAAGCTTATTACACTAACAGTGCAGGAAGTAAGTTCAATGCCTTACTAGAAGTACACGTATCAAATCATTTTCATATAAACTGTATCAAAACCAGTTAAATCTGGTTAATGATATATATATTAGTGATGAGCGACTACTAAAAAGCTCGGGTGCTCGAGGCTTGGGCCGAGCATCCCGAGATACTCGTGTACTCGGCCCGAGCACCGAGCCCAATGTTATCCTATGGGAGACCCGAGTATTTTTATGAAATGACCCCCCGGCAGCATGTAGAAACCCTAAAATGTCACAAAAGTCTCAGAAGAGTGCTCAAATGACATGGCAACAGCATGGGGAAGACCCCTTGAAGCATTTATCACTCAAAAGTCACAGCTGTGAACAATTTTATCCGAGTTTTACGCCATTTTTACGGACTCGCCAGAAAACCTTCCAAAATGACACCAAAATGAATTTTCATGGCGGAAATGTTAAGGGCACATACCCAATAGTGAGATAGAGCTGGTGTATGTTACTTTTGGAGATTACATGAAAGATTTTACGTGAAAACATTGTGTGGCACTCCAATGTCCCTGAGAAGAGACGTACATGAAGGCCTCTTGAGTCTAATGTGCCCATTTTGAGGAAGTGAGTCTTTGTAGAATTTTCCTTTGCCAGAGAAGTCCAAAATTGTGAGGTTTACCAATGCCCCTGCATACAGACGTGCATGATGGCCTGTGAACCTGAAGTGCCCATTGTAAGGAAGTGGGTCTATTTTAGTATAGCCCTTTGGCAGGGCAGCCAAAAATTGGGAGGCTCCACATTGTCCCTGGATAGAGACGTGCATGAGGCCCTGTAAACCTGAAGTGCCTATTGTAAGGAAGTGGGTCTATTGTAGTATAGCCCTTTGGCAGGGTAGCCAAAAATTGGGAGGCTCCACATTGTCCCTGGATAGAGACGTGCATGATGGCCTGTAAACCTGAAGTGCCCATTGTAAGGAAGTGGGTCTATTGTAGTATAGCCCTTTGGCAGGGCAGCCAAAAATTGGGAGGCTCCACATTGTCCCTGGATAGAGACGTGCATGAGGGCCTGTAAAACTGAAGTGCCCATTGTAAGGAAGTGGGTTTATTGTAGTATAGCCCTTTGGCAGGGCAGCCAAAAATTGGGAGCCTCTACATTGTCCCTGGATAGAGACGTGCATGATGGCCTGTAAACCTGAAGTGTCCATTGTAAGGAAGTGGGTCTATTGTAGTATAGCCCTTTGGCAGGGCAGCCAAAAATTGGGAGGCTCCACATTGTCCCTGGATAGAGACGTGCATGAGGGCCTGTAAACCTGAAGTGCCCATTGTAAGGAAATGGGTCTATTGTAGTATAGCCCTTTGGCAGGGCAGCCAAAAATTGGGAGACTCCACATTGTCCCTGGATAGAGACGGGCATGAGGGCCTGTAAACCAGAAGTGCCCATTGTAAGGAAGTGGGTCTATTGTAGTATAGCCCTTTGGCAGGGCAGCCAAAAATTGGGAGGCTCCACATTGTCCCTGGATAGAGATGTGTATGAGGGCCTCAAAACATTGTTCCCATTGCAAAGGAGCGGGTTTCCTGTCGTTGTAATGTCCATTCTGAAAGAATGGGCGAAAAAATTTACCACTGGGGGTATACCTGAAACAACGACCTAACTATTGTAACGGTCATCATGGTGGCGCATGAGGAGAAGGAGGAGCAATCCAGCGATTATCCAAAGTCCAGAAGTGTGTACCCATGGGTGAGTGGAGGTACATGGCAAATTCCCGTTACAAACTTTAAATTCCGCTCTCATTTGCTGGTGGTGTGGTGAAGTCTGGCCCAATCCAACCCTTGTTCATCTTGATCAGAGTCAGCCTGTCAGCATTTTCAGCTGACAGGCGGGTGCGTTTATCTGTAATGATTCCACCTGCGGCACTAAAAACACGCTCTGACAAAACGCTAGCGGCAGGGCAGGCCAGGACTTCCAAGGCGTAGAGATTCAATTCATGCCACGTGTCCAGCTTGGATACCCAATAATTGTAAGGCAAAGAGGAATGTCGGAGTACAGTTGTTCGATCTGCAAGGTACTCCTTGAGCATCTGGGCAAACTTAGGATTTCTTGTGGCACTACCCCGCACCTCAGGGGCTGTGGTACGTGAGGGGCTGAGAAAACTGTCCCACATCTTAAAGACTGTTCCCCTACCTCTGGCGGATTGGACTTGTGCCCCTCTTGGCTGTACGCCTTGGTTGTCCACTGATTCCTGACCTATGCCGCTAGCGTTTTGTGAGGGGAATGCTTTCCCTTCTTCCGTGACTATGGCCTTCCGGAACTGCTGCATTTTGCCTGACCTCTCCACCTCGGGAATAAGAGACATAAAGTTCTCCTTTTAGCGTGGGTCTAACAGTGTTACCAACCAGTAATGATTGTCGGCCAAGATGTTCTTAACGCGAGGGTCACGAGACAGGCAGCTTACCATAAAGTCAGCCATGTGCGCCAGACTCTTAACAGCAGTACTTCAGTATCCTGACCAACATGATGACTGAACATGCTGTCCTCCTCCTCCTCCTCCTCATCTACCCTGTCCTCTGGCCAGCCACGCTGAACCAAGGATATGACTGGTGTGCATGTCATATCCTCAATTTGGCCAGAGAGTTGCTCCATGTCTTCATCCTCCTCCTCGTCATAGTTCTCCACTGCACGTTGTGATGAGACGAGGCTGGGCTGTGTGTTATCACCCACACCCACTACTGTTTCTTGCTCCAACTCATCGCGCTCCGCCTGCAATGCATCATGTTTGTTTTTGAGCAGAGACCGTTTTAGAAGGCAGAGAAGCGGTATGGTGACGCTAATAATGGCGTCATCACCACTCACCATCTTGGTGGAGTCCTCAAAGTTTTGGAGGATGGTACATAGGTCGGACATCCATCTCCACTCCTCAGGTGTTATGTGTGGAGTTTGAACCATTTCCCGACGGCTTAGGTGATGCAGGTACTCAACAACTGCCCTCTTCTGCTCACATATCCTGACCAACATGTGCAGAGTTGAATTCCAACACGTGGGGACATCACACACCAGTCTGTGAGCCGGAAGATGCAAACGGCGCTGAAAGCCGGCAAGGCCGGCTGAAGCAGTAGGTGACTTTCGAAAATGTGCAGACAGGCAGCGAACTTTTACCAGCAGATCAGAAAGCTCTGGGTATGACTTTAGAAACCGCTGAACCAGTAGGTTGAGCACATGGGCCACGCATGGAATATGTGTCAGCTGGCCTCGCCTCAAAGCCGCCACCAGGTTCCGGCCATTGTCACACACGACCTTTCCTGGCTTTAGGTTCAGAGGTGTGAGCCAGTGATCTGCCTGCTGTTTCAGAGCTGTCCACACCTCTTCTGCATTGTAGGGTTTGTCACCTATGCAGATTAGCTTCAGCACAGCCTGTTGCCGCTTCGCCGAGGCAGTGCTGCAGTGCTTCCAGCTTGGGACTGGTGTGGAGGGTAAAGTGGATGAGGATGCGCAGGAGGAGGAGGAGGCTGAGGAGCATGACATTCCGGAGCTGTAGAGTGTGGGTGAAACCCTGACTGAGGTAGGGCCTGCAAACCTTGGTGTGGGAAGGACGTGTTCCGTCCCTCGCTCAGACTGGGTCCCAGCTTCCACAATATTATCCCAGTGTGCCGTCAACGAGATGTAGCGGCCTTGCCCACAAGCACTTGTCCACGTGTCTGTGGTTAGGTGGACTTTGGCTGAAACAGCGTTGTTCAGGGCACGTGTGATGTTTTGTGACACGTGGTTATGCAATGCGGGGACGGCACACCGGGAGAAATAGTGGCGGCTGGGGACCGAGTAACGTGGGAAAGCTGCTGCCATCAGGTCGCGGAATGCTTCTGTCTCCACCAGCCTAAAAGGACACATTTCCAGCGCAAGCAGTCGCGAAATGTTAGCATTTAGAAGTGTGGCATGTGGGGCGTTGGCAGTGTATTTGCACCTGCGTTCAAAGGTTTGCTGAATGGATAACTGAACGCTGCGCTGGGACAAGGACGTGCTTGATGATGGTGTTATTTCTGCGTAGGCAACTGCAGGTGCAGGGCCGGAGGAGGCTTGTTCGCAGGCAGCATGGACAGGGATTGGCTCGCATGCACAACAAGCGAAGACGTAGCAGTGACATCAGCAAGCACTGCTCCTCGACTCTGTTGTACATCCCACAAAGTCGGGTGCTTGGCTGACATGTGCCTGATCATGCTGGTGGTGGTCAGGCTGCTAGTTTTAGTACCCCTGCTGATGCTGGCATGGCAGGTGTTGCAAATGGCCTTTTTAGAATCATCTGGAGCCAACTTAAAAAAACTGCCAGACTCGGGAAGACCTAACATTTGTACAGGCACCTTGTGTCGTGTTGTTGTTCTGGGGAACGGTTGCCTGACTTCTGCCTACGCCTCCCTCCCCCTGTGCACTGCTGTCCTCGCTCTGCATATCCTCCTGCCAGGTTGGGTCAGTTACTGGATCATCCACCACGTCGTCTTCCTCTTCCGCACCCTGCTCCTCCTCCTGACTTCCTGACAATTGTGTCTCATCATCGTCCACCCCTTGTTGAGACACGTTGCCAACTTCGTGAGAACGTGGCTGCTCAAATATTTGGGCATCTGTACATACGATCTCCTCATGACCCACTTCAACAGGAGCTGGCGAGAGGCCAGAATGTGCAAATGGAAACGTGAACAGCTCTTCCGAGTGTCCAAGTGTGGGATCAGTAATGTCCGTGGACGTGTACTCAGCCTGGTGGTAGGAAGGAGGATCAGGTTCTGAAATGTGCGGTGCAGTATCACGGCTACTGACACTTGACCGTGTGGAAGACAGAGTGTTTGTGGTGGTGCCAATCTGACTGGAAGCATTATCCGCTATCCAACTAACAAACTGTTGACACTGGTCTTGGTTCAAGAGCGGTGTACTGCTGCGGTCCCCAAGAATTTGGGACAGGACGTGCGAGCGAGTAGATGTGGCCCTTTGTTGTGGCGAAATTAGAGCTTGCCCACGACCTCAGCCTCTGCCTGCACCACCATCATGTCCACTTCCTTGTTCGTTGCCAACGCCCTTGCGCATTTTGCAATGCTGTGCTGACGTGTTTTCACTAGACTTGTGCGTTATATCCAAGTTTGTGCAAAACGCACACAAGTGCACCTGTACGCTGCCACCGACAGGCACACATGTGTGGTTTTTAAATGCAAGCACGGACGCACTAAGAAACTAACAGGTTTTTAGGAGCGACAATTACTGAGAAGTTTGACACTATCAGACACTGCTGACTGACGTGTATTATTCACTAGACTTGTGCGTTATATACTAGTTTGTGCAAAACGTGCACCTGAACGCTGCCACCGACAGGCACACACGTGCGGTTTTTAAATGCAAGCACGGACGCACTAAGAACCTAACAGGTTTTTAGGAGCGACAATTACTACGAAGTTTGACACTATCATACACTGCTGACTGATGTGTATTATTCACTAGACTTGTGCGTTATATACTAGTTTGTACAAAACGCACACAAGTGCACCTGTACGCTGCCACCGACAGGCCCACATGTGCAGTTTTTAAATGCACGCACGGACGCACTAAGAACCTAACAGCTTTTTAGGAGCGACAATTACTGAGAAGTCTGACACTATCAGGACTGTTTTAGACTGTGTACACCAGCCCCAGATATGATGAAGGCTGGTATACGGTCACCACTAGGAATGGCTATATACCCTGCCTGCCTGCCTGTATACAGCAACAATAGTCCTGAGAAGGACTCTTCTGGTCACTAGCCTGTATTCCGACCTGGCTATACCCTGCCTGCCCTGCCTGTATACAGCAACTATAGTCCTGAGAAGGACTCTTCTTCTGTACTCCGACCTGGCTATACCCTGCCTGCCTATATACAACTACAATAGTCCTGAGAAGGACTTCTGGTCACACTGTTTGCTGCCCTGCTACGGAAATAACTATAAAGGGCCGCAAACCTTTCGCTGAAGCAGCAACACTCTACCTGCACTGACTGTCTGGATGGCTGTGTGCAGAGCACAGCGCGCCCGCCGGTATAAAGGCTCGGTCACGCTGTGCAGGCCGGCCAATCACTGCAATTCCACAACTAACAGGGCTGTGGCATTGCAGTGGTCTGCCAGCCAATCCCTGCATGAGGGCTGGCTCTCAAAAGAGCGCCAACATGCAGGGATGAAGACCACGAGTACAGCACGAGTATCGCGAGATTACTCGGTCCCCGCCGAGTAGCCCGAGTACAGTAATACTCGTGCGAGTACCGAGTAGTTACAAGCATAATCGCTCAACACTAATATACATATATATATATATATATATATATATATATGTGTTTATACCATGTCAAAGTATAGCTTTTAGTATAGCCTTAACTATAGTAACTGAAAATATTACGTGAAGGGTCCTTAAAAGTTAGCCTTCATTTATCACAATTAAAAGATATGTGACTTTTAGAAACGTCTCTTTTCATGCCTAATAACTTGACATTATTGTTTAACTTCTAAGTTATTAGTGGTTCTTCATAAAAGTTACAAAACTAGACAGCCAAAGGAAGCAAAGAATCCAGACTCCCTGCTCAAGTATATAGGAACGTAACTATAATTGGTTCAGATCTTGCACTTGCACTCGGGCCTTGGTGACTGGAAGACCCAAAATGTCCCGTTGTCCTGCATGAAAAGATTAGTGAAGACCTATGTTTGCTGGGGGCTCTATTAGACATTTTGCACTGTGTCCTACAAGTTTCAACTTACACCTCTGCCAATATTATTACTCAAAACAGGTATCCCAAGCATTAGAGGCTCCATTATTTTATTAATTGTAATTTTTTAACTGAAGTGTTAATAAAAAATATATTTTTTTTTAAATAAAAAAAATTTCTTCTATAAGAAAAACATTCTCCTGAAACCATTATTTTCTTCTGGTGGTTTTCCCACAGGAAGTTTTTTGAGTTGAATCCCAAGTATTAAAAAGCAATGTGGAGCAATCTAGACATTATAACCCTTTCTGATGTAGGACATACTGGAACATCTTATGTTGGATACCTGTATAAGTTGCTGGATCATTATGTGGTAAAATAAATGCTATTACTTAAAACTGCAACTTGTCTCTCAAAAAATAAGCCATCATCTATATATATAATTGCCTTATTCTGTCTGTCTGTCTGTCTGTCTTGCTCCAAAATTGTGTCCTTACCGTGACAAACAGCGGATTGGCCGCTGGGCTCGCCATGGCCCCGCCCCCCGCACGGATTGGCCTCTTGCCTCGCCTTGGCTCCTCCCCCCGCACGGATTGGCCGCTCGCCTCGCCTTGGGTCTCCCCCCCCGCACGGATTGGCCATGTCCTTACGGTGACAAACAGCGGACAACCTATAGTTAGCCTCAAATGTAAGAAAACAACGTGTCCCTGGGAATGGAAGATCCTATAGACAACAGTTTCAGGTACACAAAGCAGATATTGATTTAATCATGCTAGATTTATTAAGTGTTACAAAAACACACATACAAAAGTGTTAAAACATTCTTTTAAATACAGGCAACACAGGTAAGGAATAGGGGGAAAGTCGCACTACTTGGAGTAACTGTCTGAGACCAGTACGATCCGCAACCACATATATTAAGGCTGATATAAATAAGTATAATTTGTACATATGTCCAGTTTATATAGCATATGGGCTGTGGTCACATTTGAGAGTGCTGCTAGGGTACAGTTGCCAACAGGGTATTTGGAAAATACCAGCACCTCTACATATGTTATAGTGGCAGTATACTCCCATACAGCAGTCACTCCCACAAATAGTATTCTCATAACATGCCAGCACTATCAACCAGAACTGTATAGTAAATTACCTGCAGCCATGTGTATATAGCGATCGGCACCTGCTCAGACAGCCACTCCAACCTTGACGCGCGTTTCACCGCTTCCGGTTTCGTCAGGAGGCATAACGGGGATGTAGTGTGTGCCTTAATATAGTATGTGGAATCCGTCACAGCTGGTAACAGGCTACCGGTATTGGGCGCTCCGAGCGTCATGATGTGCGTCCAGTGGGTGAGTCGCACTGCGAGCACGTCATCAGGTCACATGACCGCGTGTCACGCGGTATGCATCCCTGTGACGTAGAGTGTCCATGGAGACCGGACCGAAGTCCCGCCCCCCTGTCACTCGCTCTGTTGGCGCGTCATCCATGGAAGCTGCACAGCGCATCATCTCAGAGCGACCCCCGGATAGATAAGTGAAGCTGTAGCCACACAAATAATTAATTGCATCGTGAAAGTACATGCATCAACATGATTTAGGAACAATATATAGATATTATGAAGACGTAAGCCATATAGAAAAAACATGAATACATAACTTAGAATCAATATTTGCAACCATCTATATATATTAAATGAGAGGTCTTAATTTTGTACATATAGCTAACATATTACAGCTACCCAATATGGGGCAGTCTAGATGCATAATCAAGTATCAGCCATGTGTATCTCTTAATCTGTGACACCATATGCTTTTACTGTAAAATACTTGATTTCTATAATCCCAAATGTGTATGTATCCAAATAGGCAAAAATTACCTTGCAAACTTATAGGCCTATATAAATACATATCTTGTCACCTAGATACCAATAGATTGGACACATACACATATGGAATAATAGCAAGTAGAAAACGTAACATATCAGCCAATGTCCAAAAAAAAAGAAAGATTGTCAAGACCCAAAAATTACATCACGGGACATATATAGTATGTTTACAGGCCTCCATAATTCTATCAGCCAGTTATACCCCCCAGCATATGCATCAAATGGTGCAGCAGAATTTATTTGAAAAAACTTTTAACTACAAAAACCCCGCATGGTGCATGGTTTATAGTATGGTCATGGCCCCGCCCCCCCCGCGGATTGGCCGCTCGGCTTCACGGATTCGCCATGGCCCCGCCCCCCGCACGGATTGGCCGCTCGGCCTCACAGATTGGCCGCTCGCCTCGGCTCCTCCCCCCCCACGGATTGGCCGCTCGCCCAGGCTCCGCCCCCCACACGGAATGGCCTCTCGCCCCGAGGTGAGCGCATCAAGGTCCTGCAGCGGCGGAACACACACACACACACGCACACACATAAGAACAGACACACACACACACATCAGATCACACTCACTCTCACACACACCTCACACACACATCAGATCGCATCCACATACTCACAACATCCCGTGATATCGCTTGCTTCTCGGCGGCGATACTGTGCAGTGACCTTCCAGGACCTGCCGGAGGATCACATGGCCGGAAGCATGTGGTATCTCCGGATGCTGTGATTGTGTCAGCGCATATGTGCGATATCGTCAGTGTGTGTGTGTGAGTGTATGCGATCGGATGTGTGTGAGTGTGTTCTGATGTGTGAGTGTGTGTGTGTGAGTGTATCTGTGATGTCGGATCTGTGAGTGTCGGCAGAGGAGCACGGCGTGCAGCACAGCTGCTGGGACCGCCCACCGGTGGGCACAGGGAGAAGTGGGGTGTGTGTGTGAGTGTATGCGATCAGATGTGTGCGTGTTTACTGTCTGATGTGTGACTGTGGAGCACGATGGGGGGGTGCGCAGCATGGGGGATGGAGCACGATGGGGGGTGCGCAGCATGGGGGATGGAGCACGATGGGGAGTGCGCAGCATGGGGGATGGAGCACGATGGGGAGTGCGCAGCATGGGTGATGGAGCACGTTTGGGAGTGCGCAGCATGGGGGATAGAGCACGATGGGGAGTGCACAGCATGGGGGATGGAGCACGTTTGGGAGTGCGCAGCATGGGGGATGGATCACGATGGGGAATGCGCAGCATGAGGAATGGAGCACAATGGGGAGTGCACAGCATGGGGGATGGAGCACGATGGGGGGTGCGCAGCATGGAGGATGGAGCACGATGGGGGGTGCGCAGCATGGGGGATGGAGCACGTTTGGGAGTGCGCAGCTTCGGGGATAGAGCACGATGGGGAATGCGCAGCATGGAGGATGGAGCATGATGGGGAGTGCGCAGCATGGGGGATGGAGCACGTTTGGGAGTGCGCAGCATGGGGGATGGAGCACGATGGGGAATGCGCAGCATGGGGGATGGAGCACGATGGGGAGTATGCAGCATGGGGGATGGAGCACAATGGGGAGTGGGGATGGAGCACGATGGGGGGTGCACAGCATGGGGGATGGAGCACGATGAGGGGTGCGCAGCATGGGGGAGGCTCACGATGGGGGGTGCACAGCATGGGGGATGGAGCACGATGGGGGGTGCACACCTCCCCCAAAACACACACACACACACACACACACACACACACACACACACTGCCACACACGCACTGCACAACACACCACATACACACTGGGAACCACAAACACTGCCCTACACAGACACCCACAAACAACGCCGCACACACACACAACACCCAACACACAAACACCGCGGCACACACAAATATACGCACATACCGCACAACACACACATTGCACAAAACATACCTCCCCCCAAAACACACACACACCCCACATCCACACAAACCGCGCAACACACATACACAATGATACAGACACACAGCGCTCCACAAATAATGACACACAACGCAACACACAAACAACACCGCTCTCACCCCCCGCCACACCCAGACAACACCCAGAACATGTACAGCCCCTACACAAACACTTGGAAACTACAGACAACAACATCTATATATATATAACAAAAATCATACATTAACTACACAATACGTAAATTCTAGAATACCCGATACGTAGAATCGGGCCACCTTCTAGTACAAGTATAATGATGTAAAAACTAGTTATGTCTTCTTAAAGCAGGGAAAATAAAAACAAACGTGCATGAATGAAATATATCCCAGCCTTGAAGGTATAAATATTAAAATTGGCTATAGAAATTATTCACATTGCAGTACAGTTTGCAGTGTTATTTTACCCACAATAGTTCAGTTACCGTAAAATGGAAAATGTCATATCAACACTATTAACTTGCTGATATGGGGTAATCTGCAGTTACTAGCGTACTAAAACTGCCCAACTGCTGTACTGAAAACCCAGCTACCAGGAGGAACTTTCAATCATAGACGGAAAGATGGAGCAGTTTCAGTCACCGCGCAGCACACATTGAGCAGAGGCTGTAACCACACCCCGACACTGATTGACAACCAATTTTGCATTGCATCATTGCTGGCTATCAATCAGTGCTGGTGTATGGTTACAGCCACCACTCACTATGTACTGAAAGATGACTGAAGCTGCTCAGGCTGCTCCTATATGACTGAAAGCTCGAGGCTGCCAGGAGGAATAAAGTCAACATCCTTCTGGTATCTGGGCTTTCTCTTTGAATTGGTGAGTCTCATCCAATCTCAGAGTCAAATCACAGCACGCTATGATTTTTTCTCATGCAAAATAAGTATGAGACAAAAAAAAAATATTCAACATCACTTCCTCATTGAGCAACATTAGTCCAAGTGCAATACCTTTCTTTATCGGTTTGCACTCTTCTAATTTATATGGTTATTTGAGCAAGCCCTAAGACCTGAAATCAGGGACATCAGTCAGGCTATATAAGCAACAATACGGTGTGGACAGTTTGACTGGGCAGTATGTCCACCTCTTTGACTAGATATCATTCATTTGTATACACCATGCATTAAGCTAGCATTAAAACTATTTTTCGGCAAGATAACACACCTAATGTGAATACAAAGGACACTATCGAAGACTGCAGAAACTACAGAAACTACATGGTACTTATGGCGATTTTTTATTTTTTGAAAAGGAATGTGTCAAAAAAGGCATGAAAAGTGTGCATATACATACAGTATATACAGCATGTATATATAGTACAGACCAAAAGTTTGGACACACCTTCTCATTCAAAGAGTTTTCTTTATTTTCATAACTCTGAAAATTGTAGATTCACATTGAAGGCATAAGAACTATGAATTACCACATGTGGAATGAAATACTTAACAAAAAGCGTGAAACAAATGAAAATATGTGTTATATTCTAGGTTTTTCAAAGTAACAACCTTTTGCTTTGATTACTGCTTTGCACACTCTTGGCATTCTCTTGATGAGCTTCAAGTGGTAGTCACCGGAAATGGTCTTACAACAGTCTTGAAGGAGTTCCCAGAGATGCTTAGCACTTCTTGGCCCTTTTGCCTTCACTCTGCGGTCCAGCTCACCCCAAACCATCTCGATTGGGTTCAGGTCTGGTGACGGTGGAGGCCAGGTCATCTGGCGTAGCACCCCATCACTTTCCTTCTTAGTCAAATAGCCTTTCCACAGCCTGGGGGTGTGTTTGGGGTCATTGTCCTGTTGAAAAATAAATGATGGTCCAACTAAATGCAAACCAGATGGAATAGCATGCCGCTGAAAGATGCTGTGGTAGCTGGTTCAGTATGCCTTCAATTTTGAATAAATCCCCAACAGTGTCACCAGCAAAGCACCCCCACACCATCACACCTCATCATCCATGCTTGACGGTGGGAACCAGGCATGTAGAGTCCATCTGTTCACCTTTTCTGCGTCGCACAAAGACACGGTGGTTGGATCCAAAGATCTCAAATTTGGACTCATCAGACCAAAGCACAGATTTCCACTGATCTAATGTCCATTCCTTGTGTTCTTTAGCCCAAACAAGTCTCTTCTGCTTCTTGCCTATCCTTAGCAGTGGTTTCCTAGCAGCTATTTTACCATGAAGGCCTGCTGCACAAAATCTCCTCTTAACAGTTGATCTACTGATGTGTTTCTGCTGCTAGAACTCTCTGTGGCATTGACCTGGTCTCTAATCTGAACTGCTGTTAACCTGCGATTTTTGAGGCTGGTGACTCGGATAAACTTATCCTCCGCAGCAGAGGTGACTTGGTCTTCCTTTCCTGGGACGGTTCTCATGTGAGCCAGTTTCCTTATAGCATTTGATGGGTTTTGCCACTGCACTTGGGGACACTTTAAAAGTTTTCCCAATTTTTCGGATTGGCTGACCTTCATTTGTGAAAGTAATGATGGTCACTCATTTTTCTTTACTTAGCTTCTTTTTTCTTGCCATAATACAAATTCTAACAGTCTATTCAGTAGGACTATCAGCTGTGTATCCACCAGACTTCTGCAGAACAAAACTGATGGTCCCAACTCCATTTATAAGGCAAGAAATCCCACTTATTAAACCTGACAGGGCACACCTGTGAAGTGAAAACCATTTCTGGTAACTCCCTTTTGAAGCTCATTAAGAGAATGCCAAGAGTGTGCAAAGCAGTGATCAAAGCAAAAGCTGGCTACTTTGAAGAACCTAGAATATAAGACATATTTTCAGTTGTTTCAGACTTTTTTGTTAAGTAATTCATTCCACATGTGTTAATTCATAGTTTTTATGCCTTCAATGTGAATCTACAATTTTCAGAGTCATGAAAATAAAGAAAACTCTTTGAATGAGAAGGTGTGTCCAAACTTTTGTTCTGTACTGTAATATATATATATATATATATATATATATATATATATATATATACTGTGCAATATATATACCGTATTTTTCGCTTTATAAGATGCACCTGATTATAAGACGCACCTCCAAATTTGGTGAAAGAATAGAGATTTTTTTTAATAAATGGGGTCCGTCTTATAATGCCAGTGTCCGTCTAACAAATCATATAGGGTATATGTCCCTCATAGCCCCCCCATCCTAAAATTAACCCCCTTAATCTGGATATGGCCACCTTATATTGAATATAGCCCCCTTGTGCTGGCACATGCCCCCTGTGGATGACACACATGCCCCCCCCTGTGGCTGACAAACATGGCCCCCCTGTGGCTGACACACATGGCCCCCCTGTGGTTGACACACATGGCCCCCCTTGTGGCTGACACACACGGCCCCCCCCTGTGGCTGACACACACGGCCCCCCCTGTGGCTGACACACATGGCCCCCCCTGTGGCTGACACACACGCCCCCCCTGTGTTAGATATCGCCCCCATGCTGCTGCTTTTAGTAAAATAAACTCTTTCCTTACCTTCTCCAGCACTGTGCTCCCTCGTTTCCCCCTCCTCAGGGTTGAGCTCCGGCCTCCTGCCTGCAATTCCTGGTTCACGGTCCGGTCATGTGATCGGCACAGCAGAGTAAAATCTCTGTGTGCCTGATCACAGCACCAGGAGGGAGACACGCTGGAGAGGGTAAGTAAAGAGTTTTTTTATTTTACTATGGGCAGCAGCACGGGGGCCATAGCTAACACAGGGGGATCATGTGCGATCACAGGGGGGCAGGCAGGTATAATATGCCCCACTGCGCCAGCCCCTCAGCTTGATGCAGTTTCAGCACCACACTGCTGGACAGCGGCTGTGCATATTATATGAGCGGGAGCAGGAGATCAAACGCTGCCGCTCGCAGCTGTCACCTGCCCCCAGCACCGCTCCAGAGCGGACCCTGGAGTATATATATATATATATATATATATATATATATATAATGTACACCTCCCCCCGTATATTCGGTTCATAAGACGCACCCCCTACCTTCCCCCAAAATTTGGGGGAACAAAAGTGCGTCATATAAAGCGAAAAATACGGTGTATATATATATATATATATATATATATATATATATATAGTTAGTATATATAAAGACCTGTACATGCATACAGTTTATATACACTTTTTTCATAATTTTGGATTAATCTTAATGTTCTATTTGCAAAAGAGAATGGTATAAGAATAAGATTGTGCAGATAGCACACCTCTACCTGTGGCCATTATGCAATTCCAATTTCTAAATTGCTTGCAAAGCTGAATTTTAGCTGACTCAGATATAAAATTCAGATGTACAGGGAAAGTATAGTTTTTAATCAGCATCTTCATAGTAAGCATGTACAAAATAAATGTAATAATACATTGATTTATTGCGCTGCTGGAAAATCACATCGACCATATGCACTGTTTTTGCTAACTATCTTTACATTTTTTTTATTATTTACATCTTTTATTGCATTTACTGTGTACAAATAAAAATCCCAACAAAATGCCCTAATATTAATACTTTTTTTACATTTGTTAATTATTATTATTATTATTATTATTATTTGTAGTCAATTAGGCTTTTGTCAGCATTACATACACTTGGGCTTAAGCTAGGTCCTAATGGGCTTTGTATGATATGATTATCTGAGTAAAGCTGCAGTAATCTAGTCATCGTATGTAAATGAGCCATATAGAGCCTCCTGTAGGATAAATGAAAAGCTCTATATGACTCATTTACATAATTTCATACAACTATAGCAAAGTTTGTTTTAACTTAACTAACACAGCACCGGGATATCAGAAAATATGTATAATTAGCTGCCCAACTCATAATTGATCAATTGTTTCTACACTGTTATTTTACATGCACATAGACTATCCCTATAAAATTTAATTACTTTATTAAATCACTTAAAACCACACCGTGATTACTAAAAGTGCACTGGATAGATTGCTAGCCCTCAATAGCTGCACCTATCTGTGCACTGCGTAACAGCGGTGGTTGGCACCCTAAAAATGCGATGTGGCGCACCCACTCTGCGACGACTTTCCCTGCTGCCCCTGAAGTCCCTGCCGGAAAAAGGTGCAGTGCCTAAGATAAGTGCAACAAATAAATTGGTGTGACAGGTGGACAGTAGGGAGGAAAACTCAAAAACTTATCTCATTGATATGAATAAAATAGTAATTTCAAGTCTCAACGTGTTTCTCCCAGAAGTTTGTTCCTCAAGAGGCCAATAGTAAACTACAATGGTGGTTCAGAAAAACCCTCTGTAGCCTGAGGGCTAATTCAAAGAGAGGATCCTATAGAAACAACAAGATACATATAAGGCATATCAGATATGGTCTAATTAACCGGCAATGGAATCAGAGTCAAACAAGCATAAATAGTTGTAGAAGCACATACCTGATGATAAGTAGCACACTGCAGACCCAAATAGTGCTGGTGTCCAAGGGAAAAACTCCCTATTCAATGAGATCACAGTATGCTAGTGGGAATGGAGACTTTAAATACCAGCAGCTGTGCTGTAATAGGTCAGTTCCGCCTACTAGTTGCTAAGCACCATGGCAAACAAATCCTAATGGACATGCGCAGTCTAATGGTCATAAGATTGCATGTGGCAATCCAGGTAGATAACAAACATTCAAATCTCGCGGGATCTGAAGCAAATCTCATCCCAGATAAAATCCTGATAACGGATGTAAAACCACCTAGAAAGAAATCTAGCAGGCATCCAGAGCCAAATCACTAGTGTATAAAGGGTGTATTTACCAAAAATTAGCATTATAAAGCCATATTGATCAGGTGGATGAAGTGACGTTTGTCATGCAAATCAAAAGGTAGAATATGCGAGATACAGGCACTGATGTAGCTTTTAACACATATCAGAGGCCAAACTGCTAGTATAAAGCTGGGTTTACACACTGCAACATCTCAAACGACATCGCTGTAACGTCACCGGTTTTGTGACGCAATAGCGATGTTGTTTGCGATGTTGCAGTGTGTAAATCCTATCAGCGACCTGGCCCCTGCTGTGAAGTTGTAATCGTTACAAATCGTTCAGGACCATTCCTAGGTCCTTTGTTTCCCGCTGTGCAGCATGAAGTTTCAGTGTGTGAAGCCTTTTCAGCGACTTTGTTAGCAACTTCCCTTTCAAAAGGCTGCTTATCAACGTCCCCAACAACCAGCTAGGTCGCTCTGCAGGTCCGGATCGCTGTTGAGTTGTTGGCCAGGTTTGCCTGTTTGAACGCTCACCAGAGACTTAGCAGAGACTTAGGGAGGTCGCTATTGTGTCACCAAACCGGTGACGTTACAGCGATGTCCTTTGCGATGTTGCAGCGTGTAAACCCAGCTTTAAAGCTTAGTAAGATAACTATATGTCTAGTTTTCTCTTGGGACCTGTGAACACCGATAATTGGCTGGAAGACGCTAACCAAGCCTTCTGCACTCAGGTGATACCAGGTGGTCAGACAAGTTCACTATCCCTCAGAACTCTGTTTAATGATCTCTACTCCGCTTACAAGGAACACATTAGGTCCTGGTGGGAAATTAAAACATTAGAAAATTCTATTAAAAACAAAGTTATCCCCAGGGGCCTACGCATTAACCTTAGTCCTTCACCCACGTACTTGCAGTCCTGAATTACTTGAAGAATGGCTAGGGGAGTCCATTGAATCATCGGTCAGGTTCATGTCCATACTCCTCAAGGAGGAGAAAAAACTGTTTGATACCGCCACTCAGAATCTTAACAAACAAATTGAGATTGTACTCAAACGTAAATCTGATTCTGACTTTAATTGTCGGGAAAATATTCTACAAACATCAGTGGAGATGAAAGAGTTTCAGAATAAACAAGCATACCATTGCTTGTAGCGGTTTGGCTCTGGATGCCTGCTAGATCTCTTTCTAGGTGGTTTTACATCTGTTATCAGGATTTTATCTGGGATGAGATTTGCTTCAGATCCCGCGAGATTTGAATGTTTGTTATCTACCTGGATTGACACATGTAATCTTATGACCATTAGACTGCGCATGTCCATTAGGATTTGTTTGCCATGGTGCTTAGCAACTAGTAGGTGGAACTGACCTATTACAGCACAGCTGCTGGTATTTAAAGTCTCCATTCCCACTAGCATACTGTGATCTCATTGAATAGGGAGTTTTTCCCTTGGACACCAGCACTATTTGGGTCTGCAGTGTGCTACTTATCATCAGGTATGTGCTTCTACAACTATTTATGCTTGTTTGACTCTGATTCCATTGCTGGTTAATTAGACCATATCTGATATGCCTTATATGTATCTTGTTGTTTCTATAGGATCCCCTCTTTGAATTAGCCATCAGGCTACAGAGGGTTTTTCTGAACCACCATTGTAGTTTACTATTGGCCTCTTGAGGAACCCACTTCTGGGAGAAACGCGTTGAGACTTGAAATTACTATTTTATTCATATCAATGAGATAAGTTTTTGAGTTTTCCTCCCTACTGTCCACCTGTCACACCAATTTATTTGTTGCACTTATCTTAGGCACTGCACCTTATTCCGGCAGGGACTTCAGGGGCAGCAGGGAAAGTCGTCGCGGAGTGGGTGCGCCACATCGCATTTTTAGGGTGCCAACCACCGCTGTTAGGCAGTGCACAGATAGGTGCAGCTATTGAGGGCTAGCAATCTATCCAGTGCACTTTTGGTAATCACGGTGTGGTTTTAAGTGATTTATTAAAGCAATTAAATTTTATAGGGATAGTCTATGTGCATGTATTTTGTTATTCCCTAGTTGTTATCACATATATGAGTCTTACACTGTTATTTTAATCTTCTTAAAGAAGATCTTTCACCAGATTTAGCATTTTAAACAAGCTACATCATGGAATAGTGGCCACAGATCTTAATAAAATACAGTTAGGTCCAGAAATATTTGGACAGTGACACAAGTTTTGTTATTTTAGCTGTTTACAAAAACATGTTCAGAAATACAATTATATATATAATATGGGCTGAAAGTGCACACTCCCAGCTGCAATATGAGAGTTTTCACATCCAAATCGGAGAAAGGGTTTAGGAATCATAGCTCTGTAATGCATAGCCTCCTATTTTTCAAGGGACCAAAAGTAATTGGGCAAGGGACTCTAAGGGCTGCAATTAACTCTGAAGGCGTCTCCCTCGTTAACCTGTAATCAATGAAGTAGTTAAAAGGTCTGGGGTTGATTACAGGTGTGTGGTTTTGCATTTGGAAGCTGTTGCTGTGACCAGACAACATGCGGTCTAAGAAACTCTCAATTGAGGTGAAGCAGAACACCCTGAGGCTGAAAAAAAAGAAAAAAATCCATCAGAGAGATAGCAGACATGCTTGGAGTAGCAAAATCAACAGTCGGGTACATTCTGAGAAAAAAGGAATTGACTGGTGAGCTTGGGAACTCAAAAAGGCCTGGGCGTCCACAGATGACAACAGTGGTGGATGATCGCCGCATACTTTCTTTGGTGAAGAAGAACCCGTTCACAACATCAACTGAAGTCCAGAACACTCTCAGTGAAGTAGGTGTATCTGTCTCTAAGTCAACAGTAAAGAGAAGACTCCATGAAAGTAAATACAAAGGGTTCACATCTAGATGCAAACCATTCATCAATTCCAAAAATAGACAGGCCAGAGTTAAATTTTCTGAAAAACACCTCATGAAGCCAGCTCAGTTCTGGAAAAGTATTCTATGGACAGATGAGACAAAGATCAACCTGTACCAGAATGATGGGAAGAAAAAAGTTTGGAGAAGAAAGGGAACGGCACATGATCCAAGGCACACCACATCCTCTGTAAAACATGGTGGAGGCAACGTGATGGCATGGGCATGCATGGCTTTCAATGGCACTGGGTCACTTGTGTTTATTGATGACATAACAGCAGACAAGAGTAGCCGGATGAATTCAGAAGTGTACCGGGATATACTTTCAGCCCAGCTTCAGCAAATGCCGCAAAGTTGATCGGACAGCGCTTCATAGTACAGATGGACAATGACCGCAAGCATACAGCCAAAGCTACCCAGGAGTTCATGAGTGCAAAAAAGTGGAACATTCTGCAATGGCCAAGTCAATCACCAGGTCTTAACCCAATTGAGCATGCATTTCACTTGCTCAAATCCAGACTTAAGACGGAAAGACCCACAAACAAGCAAGACCTGCAGGCTGCGGCTGTAAAGGCCTGGCAAAGCATTAAGAAGGAGGAAACCCAGCGTTTGGTGATGTCCATGGGTTCCAGACTTAAGGCAGTGATTGCCTCCAAAGGATCGCAACAAAATATTGAAAAAAAAAATATTTTGTTTGGGTTTGGTTTATTTGTCCAATTAATTTTGACCTCCTAAAATGTGGAATGTTTGTAAAGAAATGTGTACAATTCCTACAATTTCTATCAGATATTTTTGTTCAAACCTTCAAATTAAACGTTACAATCTGCACTTGAATTCTGTTGTAGAGGTTTCATTTCAAATCCAATGTGGTGGCATGCAGAGCCCAACTCGCGAAAATTGTGTCACTGTCCAAATATTTCTGGACCTAACTGTAGATGGTTTTTTTTTTACTTTTTCACCTCTGTTGCAGAGATATCAATTTGCAAAGTTTAGACTCTAATCACTTCAATGAAGGGTGTTAGCAGGGATTCATCTCTGGTGGGTGTGCATTTTTTTCCAATTGACATTGATATTGACAGTGACATGAGATTACTCAATTATAAGTGTGATGTGTCATGCAGAGAAAAAATAACACAAGTTGGGACCAGAATTTATCTATTTTCCCCCTAGATTGTTAGCTTGTGAGCAGGGCCCTCAATCCTATTGTAGCTGCTGAACTATGTGCTATTTTGTTTTGTTTTTGCTTGTACAACCCCCCACTTAATTGTAAAGTGCTGTGGAATATGTGTCACGATCATCTCTCTGTTGAAGAGTTTAGTGACAGGTTCTGGGTCAGAGTCTCACTTTTCCTTGTGACACTCTATATCTATGAATTTAAATAGAAAGAAAATCAGCTCACTCACAATAGGGACCACAGAATGCAAGATCGGTGCACGGATGAAAGAAGTAGGATCTCTCTGCAGTAGAACGTAGAAAATAGTAAGATTCCAGCATCCAGATCCAGTAGATTAAAAAATCCCTCTTTTATTCCAAAATTAGTTAAAAACAATACAATTCTTCATCATGATGGAGAGTGCATCACATAGACGTTTTACATTGGACGCGTTTCGTACAAAAAATGTCCTTAATCTAAGACAAGACTCAGATTAAGGACATTTTTTGTCCGAAACGCGTCCAATGTAACACGTCTATGTGATGCGCTCCCCATCATGATGAAGAATTTTATTGTTTTTAACTAATTTTGGAATAAAGGAGAATTTTTTAATCCACTAGATCTGGATGCTGGAATCTTACTATTTTCTCTGTGTATGAATGTATTCCCTTTCCTTTGGGAAATAGAGGGTTAATGTCAGATTGCTTTCCAGCACCTTCTGACTCCTGGTCAGATGTTTCCAGTATGGATCACTCCCAGGCCCTGTATATACCCTCTGCTTCCAACAGAGGGTGCCAATTATTTTCATCAATATGAAAGCTTTGCCAGGAGGTATAAGGAGCTCGAGAAGCCCTCTCTGCTCTTGCTGTGTTGACTGCAGCATTGGTGCTTACTGCAGCTGTCTGTGGTGTGCTAATTATATGGTTTGAAAGTTTCCCAGTATTCTGTTTACTTCCCCCCTTTTCATGTTGTTTTCCCCTATGCATGTTTAGTCGCTCCTTTGTGTGTGATTGCCATGTATATGAGTTGTTATTTTACCTCTCTGTGTTTAGTTGTGGAGTTTGTGTTTCCGGTCCTGACTCATCCCTTGGGTGGAGGTGGGGGAGGGGAGCTTGGACAGGAGTTAGGGTCATGCTTGCGACTCAGACCTCGCTACCATCTAGTGTACCTGTGGTCTGAGAGACAGCCCAGGGTTCCCCATTCTGAGGGTCAGCTTAGGTTCATCCGGTCCCTGTGACAATATGTTGGCACTATAAAAATGAACAATATTATTATTATTATTATTATTATTATTATTATTATTATTATTATTATTATTATCTGTATGACACATATCCTGACACAGAGTCCTACTCTTAATCATGATCTCTGTACTTTCTGTGTAATGTAAAGCAGAGCTATGTGTCATTACAAACACCTCTTGTAGTTTTTGCCTCAGGACAGCCAGTGTGGGGAGGAGTGAAGCAGAGCTTTGTACCTTTACAAACACATCTTTCATCTTTTTGCAGTCAGTGAGGGGGAAGGCAGAGTAGTACAGAGCTATGTGTCATTACACGCACTATAGATTTAATCTCACAGCATTAAGTGTGGAGATGACAATGCACTGAGAGGAAAGCTGCAGATGTGTTTTTAATTTTTTATTCTATCCCCAACACTCACTGCCTTAGGCCCGTTTCACACGTCAATGAAAAACACTGACTTTCTTCACTGACGTGTAAAACACGCATATGTCCCTCCGTGTTCCGTGATTCACGACACACGTGGGTTGTCCATGTGCAATCCGTGATCCATGATTGCAAATGGACATTACTCACCTGCCTTCGCTCCTGCTGTCTATGGTGCTGAACTCCTCGGCTCTGCAGCGTCCGCCCACCGCTCTCTGTAGCTACTTCCTGGTCGGGTTTTCCTGCTTTCATGATTATTCATGAGCCGAGCAGGATCTGCAGAGAGCGGAGGCTGCACAGAGAATCGCTGAAAAGGTGAGTTGAAAATGTTTATTATTTTCTATGTCAGTGTTTTTCTGGTACGTGTTTCACGGATCACACACGGTTCACACCATAGTGTGGTCCGTGGGTCATCAGTGATGCCAGAAAAAAATTGGACTTGTCTCCGTGCAGAATCACGGACACGCATGTACGCTGCACAGAGACACGTTCAGTGAAAAATCACTGATGTGTGAGCAGACCCGTTGATTATAATGGGTCTGCGCATGTCAGTGATTCTGGTACACATAAATAAAAGCACATACGTACCAGAATCACTGACGCGTGAAGGGGGCCATAAGATGAAAGCTGAAACAAGTGTTTGTAACGGCACATAAGAGTAAAGATCATAGAAACAGCATAGCTCTTTGTCCTTACATGTCTCACATCAGAAAACCTGCTCTTACCTCATGCTTATAAATGGTTAGTAATAAGGTGAGCTCGGGCACACAAAATGAAAGTCTGAGACAAAATGATGCTGGTGAAACAATCCGCTTATTTTTTATTTTTTGGTGCAAAGGTCAAAAAAATAGATGCAATTTTTTCTAACGTTTCGGCCCCTATCTATAGGCCTTCGTCAGAGAAATCTACAATGAAACAATACAGAAGGAAAAATAATGTTCACAAAAGAATTATCATAATATCACACATCTGCAGCATGTAAAATAAATGAGAACGATTCACATGATATGCACCGGAAAATACATCTGGATATTTGAACACGTTATGAAATAGAGAATGTACATATTCCATAAAAAACATGTTAATTTTTCTTGATTATATATTACATATCATAGGAGAAACAGACCGCCTCAAGGTAGATTCAAGAACGTACCTATATGGTAAAAGGATAAATATGCAAGGTTCCCACACAGAGGAGATCCAAATATAACAAATGAAATGCCTAAAAAAATAGACATGGATTTTATTACAATGCAACCCAGCATATAATACAAAGAGAAATTTATTAGCGGAAAAGAGTGTATACCTCTGCACAGTGTGGCCGCGACGGGGAACCAGAGAAATAGCAGCAGAGATACAGGAACGAGGTCAGAAAATTGTACCAGATGGTTAGAGAAAGATAAGCAAGGTAAAAAATGAAGAAAGTAGAGAGAGGGAAAATAGAAAAAAATAAACAGAGATAAAAAGAGATAAAATGTTCCGAAAAAGGATAAAAATAAAAATAAAAATAAAAATAAAACTACCTTTGCTGTTGATCAGATATCAATATATCGGAAGACGGAGATAAGATAAGGACTCCTGCTCCAGAGGTAGGTATGTATATTATGATATCCACTAGTCAATGCTGTGATAGAAAGTATATAGCAAAAGCAGTTATGTAATCCGATCCCATTCCAAAGACCATCAATGATAGTATAAAGTAATGTACGTACCCACAGGGTATCTCATACTATAAGGTCGATAACCACCTCCAATTACAGGGGTGACCCAATGTCCTTGTAGTGAAGCCTACCAGTATAAACAAATACCAATATATAAGTATATATCTGCAAAGATGGACAACCCTGTAATAATGTAAAAAACCACAAACCGCATAAGGGTGGAATGGATCTACGTAGGTCTGCTGGTGGTACTGCAATCCTAATAACTCAATCAACGAGAAAGGCTTGATATGGCTGATGAATACACTATGAAACAATGTACCGAAAAAAGTGTATATATCAAATGTATACATCCAACGATCAAAAATAAGGAGTCGTAGGTATTCAAAGATAATACATACCGCCCAGAAAGAGAGCTAATTGCACATAGGTATCTACAAGAGTAGTCACCTGAAGGGTTACAATACCACCTTATACCGCAATGTATTGCCTGCAAGATGTATGGAAAGAAATCTATCACAGACCAGCAGCATAAGAAAAAAGGAAGTGCAAAATCAATTCAACACACCTGATCAGCTGTTGAAAGATAAAGATGAAAGATTTAAATAGGGCTCGTCACATGCCTGAAAGTAAAGGATAAGTGAGAGATAGGAATCAACAAACATGCATAGAAAGATAGTAAGAGGCCATGGACGTAACCATACCTGAGGAACGTGAGAATCTCAAAAGTATGGGTTGTGACCGCTGTCTCCCAGTGAATCGCCGTAGTGTACTAAGGCAGTGGGATGCCCGCCTTTTTATACAGACTGAATCAGCTGTGAACAAGGATTGGTGATGTCAGGACTTGCCGTGGCGCGTGATGCCCATGCGCGGAGGAGCCAAAGGGGCTCATCGGCGCATGCGCCTGCCGCATCCACAGACAGCCCATATGCATGACAGGACGTGACGATAATGGTGGGGCGGGACATCCTGTTTGTTAACCGCACCGTGAAACGCTCCTTCGCCCATGCGCAGACGGGCCCACAGGCCGATCGGCGCATGCGCAAATGGCGATTATCCGAAACATAAGGAAAAGGAGAAACGGGCCGGGCGCACGCGCAGACTGGCCGTGGTAAAGGACATGACCGCGCATGAGCGGGCTCACTTCTCCCCAGTGCATGAGGCCGGCAGGGCATTCCGTGTAGTCACTATAACATCTGTGATGTGTGATCGTGCAACCGTCACAGCGCCTGAAAAAAAGAAGAATATTAGAATTAGTCACTGAAAGGTGGTGAAATGACCAGATTAACAGTAGTGAAAGACATGAAGAAGACTTATAGGGTAAAAAGGAGGAGGACGAGGAGCAGGGGAAAAAAGATGGATAACCTAAAAAAATTTAATCATTGAGCATAAAATAAAATACAAAGGTCATAGAATAAGAAGTAAACGAGAGAAGAGAAAATAAACAAAAATAAAACGAAGAATAACAATAAATAAAAAACGAATTAAATTAATGGAAACAAAAATAAAAATAAATCAAAAAATCAAAACCAAAACAAAAAATGAAACATAGAGAATAAATCTAGATAAAGAAAAAAATGATAATACTAATAATGAAATAAAAAAATAAAAAAATAAAAAAATAAAAAAATAAAAAATAAAGAAACAAAAAAACAAAAAAAGAAAGAAAGAAAGAAAGAAAAAAGAAAAAAGAAATAACAGAAAGGAAAAGGAAAGCAAAAGAAAAGATAAGAGAAAGAAAGAGAGAACAAGAAGAAGAAATATTCAGACCATAATGTCATATAGGATAAATCCCCGGTTGAAAAAATATTCGCTCTAGACAAAGACCTCGTATTCACGATTAAGACCCAATGGTTCTAATGTTTGTAGGGTATATATCCAAAAGGCCTCCCGTTCTTTTAATTTCTGTATCCTGTTGCCACCTCTCCTAGGTTGTGCCACATGTTCAAGAACTTGGTATCTCAATTGTGCTACCGTGTGACCCATCTGATGGAAATGTGCTGGAATAGGTAAGAGAGTCTGCTTACACCTAATGGTTGATTTATGTTTACTAATGCGGTCCCGGATATGCTGGGTAGTCTCCCCAACATATCCGAGACCGCATGGACATTTAATTAGATATACGACATATGACGAATCACATGTAAAGAAGCCTTTGATGTGGAAAATCCTGCCAGTTCGGGGGTGAGAAAAAGTATTCCCTTTAGTAATGTTGGAGCATTGGATACAATGCAGACATGGGTAATTACCAGTACGAGTCGTCAATAAAGTAGTTTGTCGCGCTATTCTAATCTGTGACCCAATGTCTGCTCGTACCAGTGTGTCTCTCAAGTTCTTAGGGCGTTTATTGCAAAAAAGGGGTTTATTCTGGAATTCAGGAATGCCAGGATAGGCCCTTGTCAGTAATGACCAGTGTTTAAGGATGGCACCCCTAATGTGTGCCTGAAAAGGATGATATGTCGCAACAAAAGTTGCTCGTGGGCCTTGTAGTGCATCTGTTCGTTTATGTGAAACCCCTGTAGTAGCAATCTGCCGTGGATACCCCCTTGCCATAAATTTCTCACCCATTTCCGTTGTACGTTTTCCACGGATCTCTGGATCCGATACTATGCGATTGACCCGCATCATTTGTGAAAGTGGTAGTGCTTTTTTAATATGAGCAGGATGTGCACTGGTATAATGTAGCAAACTATTCCTATCAGTGGGTTTAATGTACAGGTCCGTAGAGATGACTCCAGTGGTAGATTTCAAGATGAGAACATCTAAGAAATTCATTTTATGTTGGTCACAGTTCAGGGTAAACTTCAATTTAGGTAAACATTCATTGAGATCAGAATAGAATGTCTCTAATTGGGATCTATCACCATGCCAAATCATAAAAATATCATCAATGTATCTGCGCCATGTAATCACATGTGCAGAATACATTGGGTGAGTGTAGACAAAAGTTTCCTCAAAATGGGACATAAATATGTTGGCATAAGGTGGTGCTACATTTGATCCCATGGCAGTACCCTGTATCTGTACATAAAATTGGTCCTGGAAAAGGAAAAAGTTATTATGTAACACTATTGTCAGGAGATCTATCACAAACTTTTTCTGATGAGGGGATATATTCCCATGCCTATCCAGAAAAGAGGAAACTGCCTCAATCCCCTGTTGATGATTAATGCTTGTGTAGAGGCTACTGACATCAAGTGTCACCAAGATATCATCAGCAGAGACATTGTTAGTGGTTCTCAGAAAGTGCAGAAAGTCATTAGTGTCCTTAATGTATGAGACGATGGACGGTATCAGAGGGTTAAGAATTCTCTCCAATGTAATAGCCAAAGGTGATAGCACTGACTCAGTAGAGGCCACGATAGGGCGTCCTGGAGGACGGTTAAGATTCTTGTGAATTTTTGGCAATGTGTAAAATACTGGGGTAATTGGAAAATCTTTCACAAGAAATTCTGATAGTTTTTTATCGATAGTACCAAGTCCCAAATGTTCGTCAATAAGATGTCTAATGAGTTCCTTAATCTTACTCGTAGGATCTCTTGGGATTGGTCTATATGTAGAGTCATCCTCCAATTGGCCCAGTATCTCAGTGATATAATATTCTTTATCCATCACAACGATTGCTCCGCCCTTATCAGCAGGTTTGATTACCAATTTCTGATTTATTCTTAGACTATTAAGAGCCTGGGACTCTTCAGGTGTAAGATTATTACGGATGTGCAAATCACCATTCTTAATTTCACTAATGACTTTCTTTGTATCTGTTGTGACAAAGCCAATAAATGTCTCTACCGGATGGTGCGTCTTAGGGGGCTGGAAAGTACTCGGAACTGTTAATTTAAGATCCTTAAGTCTGAATACATCCGGGCTCATGGTAGGAGAGGTAGACTCACTAAGGGTTAGAGTAGAAAAGTGCGTCTTCAATCTAAGGGACCGGAAGAAACGTCTGAGTTCCTGGTCAAGAGTGAACTCATTGAAGGCTGGGGTGGGGCAAAAGGAGAGACCCTTCTGTAATATGTTCGACTCTGTGGGTGAGAGGTGGTAGGATGAAATGTTGTATAGTATGTTGGTCCTACCTGAGAGCGAGTTGTCACCTTGTAGGGGGCCCCTTGATTTCCTTTTGCCCCTCCTCGTCTTTCTCTTTGAGGGCGGCGAGGTCCTAAAAAAGAAGACGATGACCCACGAGATAGACTATGGTCGCTATCAGAGCTATTAGAACCAGAGTACGGTCCATAATACGGCTGTCTGCGATCCTGAGGATCCTGGAAACGCCATTTATAAATACGGTTCTTGGAGTAATCCTCCTGGTCCCGCATGAACTTAGATCTCTTACGATCCTGTAATGTTTTCCTAAAGTCCGCAATAGAATCCTGTGTTCGTGTCTTCATGTTATTCCATTCGGTGGACGGAAGAGTGTTACTCAATTGGTCCTCAATACTACGGATCCTTTCCTCCACATCTCGTAGTTCCTGTTGCAAAAAATCAATAGTCAGGATAATAATATCCATGGAACACTTATTCAGTATTCCCTCAAATTTGTCACAATATGTAGCATTATCGGCGAATAACGTGGGACGAAGGGGGACCCGTAAGCCGCGGGGTATTCTCTTAGTTTTATGATATTCCGCCAAAGTCGTAGAGTGCAGTTCAAACGCCGTTTGCTTGCGGAGAATCTTCTCATAATCCCTGGATTTCGTCTCTTCTGCCGGGATAGATAAAAAGGTATTGGGAGTAGTGACTTTCGCCAATATGGTCGAAGTCTCTTCCTCATTGAATGAGAGTGTTGAAAAAGACATCATAAACGTAATATGGAAAAAAATAGGATCCCAGACTAAAATTGTCCAAATTTCAAAATGCTAGAGTCTGGCTCACTGGTCAAGTAGGTGCACCGAGAAAAATCAGCATATAATAAGGTGAGCTCGGGCACACAAAATGAAAGTCTGAGACAAAATGATGCTGGTGAAACAATCCGCTTATTTTTTATTTTTTGGTGCAAAGGTCAAAAAAATAGATGCAATTTTTTCTAACGTTTCGGCCCCTATCTATAGGCCTTCGTCAGAGAAATCTACAATGAAACAATACAGAAGGAAAAATAATGTTCACAAAAGAATTATCATAATATCACACATCTGCAGCATGTAAAATAAATGAGAACGATTCACATGATATGCACCGGAAAATACATCTGGATATTTGAACACGTTATGAAATAGAGAATGTACATATTCCATAAAAAACATGTTAATTTTTCTTGATTATATATTACATATCATAGGAGAAACAGACCGCCTCAAGGTAGATTCAAGAACGTACCTATATGGTAAAAGGATAAATATGCAAGGTTCCCACACAGAGGAGATCCAAATATAACAAATGAAATGCCTAAAAAAATAGACATGGATTTTATTACAATGCAACCCAGCATATAATACAAAGAGAAATTTATTAGCGGAAAAGAGTGTATACCTCTGCACAGTGTGGCCGCGACGGGGAACCAGAGAAATAGCAGCAGAGATACAGGAACGAGGTCAGAAAATTGTACCAGATGGTTAGAGAAAGATAAGCAAGGTAAAAAATGAAGAAAGTAGAGAGAGGGAAAATAGAAAAAAATAAACAGAGATAAAAAGAGATAAAATGTTCCGAAAAAGGATAAAAATAAAAATAAAAATAAAAATAAAACTACCTTTGCTGTTGATCAGATATCAATATATCGGAAGACGGAGATAAGATAAGGACTCCTGCTCCAGAGGTAGGTATGTATATTATGATATCCACTAGTCAATGCTGTGATAGAAAGTATATAGCAAAAGCAGTTATGTAATCCGATCCCATTCCAAAGACCATCAATGATAGTATAAAGTAATGTACGTACCCACAGGGTATCTCATACTATAAGGTCGATAACCACCTCCAATTACAGGGGTGACCCAATGTCCTTGTAGTGAAGCCTACCAGTATAAACAAATACCAATATATAAGTATATATCTGCAAAGATGGACAACCCTGTAATAATGTAAAAAACCACAAACCGCATAAGGGTGGAATGGATCTACGTAGGTCTGCTGGTGGTACTGCAATCCTAATAACTCAGTCAACGAGAAAGGCTTGATATGGCTGATGAATACACTATGAAACAATGTACCGAAAAAAGTGTATATATCAAATGTATACATCCAACGATCAAAAATAAGGAGTCGTAGGTATTCAAAGATAATACATACCGCCCAGAAAGAGAGCTAATTGCACATAGGTATCTACAAGAGTAGTCACCTGAAGGGTTACAATACCACCTTATACCGCAATGTATTGCCTGCAAGATGTATGGAAAGAAATCTATCACAGACCAGCAGCATAAGAAAAAAGGAAGTGCAAAATCAATTCAACACACCTGATCAGCTGTTGAAAGATAAAGATGAAAGATTTAAATAGGGCTCGTCACATGCCTGAAAGTAAAGGATAAGTGAGAGATAGGAATCAACAAACATGCATAGAAAGATAGTAAGAGGCCATGGACGTAACCATACCTGAGGAACGTGAGAATCTCAAAAGTATGGGTTGTGACCGCTGTCTCCCAGTGAATCGCCGTAGTGTACTAAGGCAGTGGGATGCCCGCCTTTTTATACAGACTGAATCAGCTGTGAACAAGGATTGATGATGTCAGGACTTGCCGTGGCGCGTGATGCCCATGCGCGGAGGAGCCAAAGGGGCTCATCGGCGCATGCGCCTGCCGCATCCACAGACAGCCCATATGCATGACAGGACGTGACGATAATGGTGGGGCGGGACATCCTGTTTGTGAACCGCACCGTGAAACGCTCCTTCGCCCATGCGCAGACGGGCCCACAGGCCAATCGGCGCATGCGCAAATGGCGATTATCCGAAACATAAGGAAAAGGAGAAACGGGCCGGGCGCACGCGCAGACTGGCCGTGGTAAAGGACATGACCGCGCATGAGCGGGCTCACTTCTCCCCAGTGCATGAGGCCGGCAGGGCATTCCGTGTAGTCACTATAACATCTGTGATGTGTGATCGTGCAACCGTCACAGCGCCTGAAAAAAAGAAGAATATTAGAATTAGTCACTGAAAGGTGGTGAAATGACCAGATTAACAGTAGTGAAAGACATGAAGAAGACTTATAGGGTAAAAAGGAGGAGGACGAGGAGCAGGGGAAAAAAGATGGATAACCTAAAAAAATTTAATCATTGAGCATAAAATAAAATACAAAGGTCATAGAATAAGAAGTAAACGAGAGAAGAGAAAATAAACAAAAATAAAACGAAGAATAACAATAAATAAAAAACAAATTAAATTAATGGAAACAAAAATAAAAATAAATCAAAAAATCAAAACCAAAACAAAAAATGAAACATAGAGAATAAATCTAGATAAAGAAAAAAATGATAATACTAATAATGAAATAAAAAAATAAAAAAATAAAAAAATAAAAAAATAAAAAATAAAGAAACAAAAAAACAAAAAAAGAAAGAAAGAAAGACAGAAAAAAGAAAAAAGAAATAACAGAAAGGAAAAGGAAAACAAAAGAAAAGATAAGAGAAAGAAAGCGAGAACAAGAAGAAGAAATATTCAGACCATAATGTCATATAGGATAAATCCCCGGTTGAAAAAATATTCGCTCTAGACAAAGACCTCGTATTCACGATTAAGACCCAATGGTTCTAATGTTTGTAGGGTATATATCCAAAAGGCCTCCCGTTCTTTTAATTTCTGTATCCTGTTGCCACCTCTCCTAGGTTGTGCCACATGTTCAAGAACTTGGTATCTCAATTGTGCTACCGTGTGACCCATCTGATGGAAATGTGCTGGAATAGGTAAGAGAGTCTGCTTACACCTAATGGTTGATTTATGTTTACTAATGCGGTCCCGGATATGCTGGGTAGTCTCCCCAACATATCCGAGACCGCATGGACATTTAATTAGATATACGACATATGACGAATCACATGTAAAGAAGCCTTTGATGTGGAAAATCCTGCCAGTTCGGGGGTGAGAAAAAGTATTCCCTTTAGTAATGTTGGAGCATTGGATACAATGCAGACATGGGTAATTACCAGTACGAGTCGTCAATAAAGTAGTTTGTCGCGCTATTCTAATCTGTGACCCAATGTCTGCTCGTACCAGTGTGTCTCTCAAGTTCTTAGGGCGTTTATTGCAAAAAAGGGGTTTATTCTGGAATTCAGGAATGCCAGGATAGGCCCTTGTCAGTAATGACCAGTGTTTAAGGATGGCACCCCTAATGTGTGCCTGAAAAGGATGATATGTCGCAACAAAAGTTGCTTGTGGGCCTTGTACTGCATCTGTTCGTCTATGTGAAACCCCTGTAGTAGCAATCTGCCGTGGATACCCCCTTGCCATAAATTTCTCACCCATTTCCGTTGTACGTTTTCCACGGATCTCTGGATCCGATACTATGCGATTGACCCGCATCATTTGTGAAAGTGGTAGTGCTTTTTTAATATGAGCAGGATGTGCACTGGTATAATGCAGCAAACTATTCCTATCAGTGGGTTTAATGTACAGGTCCGTAGAGATGACTCCAGTGGTAGATTTCAAGATGAGAACATCTAAGAAATTCATTTTATGTTGGTCACAGTTCAGGGTAAACTTCAATTTAGGTAAACATTCATTGAGATCAGAATAGAATGTCTCTAATTGGGATCTATCACCATGCCAAATCATAAAAATATCATCATTGTCTAGAGCGAATATTTTTTCAACCGGGGATTTATCCTATATGACATTATGGTCTGAATATTTCTTCTTCTTGTTCTCTCTTTCTTTCTCTTATCTTTTCTTTTGTTTTCCTTTTCCTTTCTTTTATTTCTTTTTTCTTTTTTCTTTCTTTCTTTCTTTCTTTCTTTTCTTGTTTTTTTGTTTCTTTATTTTTTATTTTTTTATTTTTTTATTTCATTATTAGTATTATCATTTTTTTCTTTATCTAGATTTATTCTCTGTTTCATTTTTTGTTTTGGTTTTGATTTTTTGATTTATTTTTATTTTTGTTTCCATTAATTTAATTCGTTTTTTATTTATTGTTATTCTTCGTTTTATTTTTGTTTATTTTCTCTTCTCTCGTTTACTTCTTATTCTATGACCTTTGTATTTTATTTTATGCTCAATGATTAAATTTTTTTAGGTTATCCATCTTTTTTCCCCTGCTCCTCGTCCTCCTCCTTTTTACCCTATAAGTCTTCTTCATGTCTTTCACTACTGTTAATCTGGTCATTTCACCACCTTTCAGTGACTAATTCTAATATTCTTCTTTTTTTCAGGCGCTGTGACGGTTGCACGATCACACATCACAGATGTTATAGTGACTACACGGAATGCCCTGCCGGCCTCATGCACTGGGGAGAAGTGAGCCCGCTCATGCGCGGTCATGTCCTTTACCACGGCCAGTCTGCGCGTGCGCCCGGCCCGTTTCTCCTTTTCCTTATGTTTCGGATAATCGCCATTTGCGCATGCGCCGATCGGCCTGTGGGCCCGTCTGCGCATGGGCGAAGGAGCGTTTCACGGTGCGGTTCACAAACAGGATGTCCCGCCCCACCATTATCGTCACGTCCTGTCATGCATATGGGCTGTCTGTGGATGCGGCAGGCGCATGCGCCGATGAGCCCCTTTGGCTCCTCCGCGCATGGGCATCACGCGCCACGGCAAGTCCTGACATCACCAATCCTTGTTCACAGCTGATTCAGTCTGTATAAAAAGGCGGGCATCCCACTGCCTTAGTACACTACGGCGATTCACTGGGAGACAGCGGTCACAACCCATACTTTTGAGATTCTCACGTTCCTCAGGTATGGTTACGTCCATGGCCTCTTACTATCTTTCTATGCATGTTTGTTGATTCCTATCTCTCACTTATCCTTTACTTTCAGGCATGTGACGAGCCCTATTTAAATCTTTCATCTTTATCTTTCAACAGCTGATCAGGTGTGTTGAATTGATTTTGCACTTCCTTTTTTCTTATGCTGCTGGTCTGTGATAGATTTCTTTCCATACATCTTGCAGGCAATACATTGCGGTATAAGGTGGTATTGTAACCCTTCAGGTGACTACTCTTGTAGATACCTATGTGCAATTAGCTCTCTTTCTGGGCGGTATGTATTATCTTTGAATACCTACGACTCCTTATTTTTGATCGTTGGATGTATACATTTGATATATACACTTTTTTCGGTACATTGTTTCATAGTGTATTCATCAGCCATATCAAGCCTTTCTCGTTGATTGAGTTATTAGGATTGCAGTACCACCAGCAGACCTACGTAGATCCATTCCACCCTTATGCGGTTTGTGGTTTTTTACATTATTACAGGGTTGTCCATCTTTGCAGATATATACTTATATATTGGTATTTGTTTATACTGGTAGGCTTCACTACAAGGACATTGGGTCACCCCTGTAATTGGAGGTGGTTATCGACCTTATAGTATGAGATACCCTGTGGGTACGTACATTACTTTATACTATCATTGATGGTCTTTGGAATGGGATCGGATTACATAACTGCTTTTGCTATATACTTTCTATCACAGCATTGACTAGTGGATATCATAATATACATACCTACCTCTGGAGCAGGAGTCCTTATCTTATCTCCGTCTTCCGATATATTGATATCTGATCAACAGCAAAGGTAGTTTTATTTTTATTTTTATTTTTATCCTTTTTCGGAACATTTTATCTCTTTTTATCTCTGTTTATTTTTTTCTATTTTCCCTCTCTCTACTTTCTTCATTTTTTACCTTGCTTATCTTTCTCTAACCATCTGGTACAATTTTCTGACCTCGTTCCTGTATCTCTGCTGCTATTTCTCTGGTTCCCCGTCGCGGCCACACTGTGCAGAGGTATACACTCTTTTCCGCTAATAAATTTCTCTTTGTATTATATGCTGGGTTGCATTGTAATAAAATCCATGTCTATTTTTTTAGGCATTTCATTTGTTATATTTGGATCTCCTCTGTGTGGGAACCTTGCATATTTATCCTTTTACCATATAGGTACGTTCTTGAATCTACCTTGAGGCGGTCTGTTTCTCCTATGATATGTAATATATAATCAAGAAAAATTAACATGTTTTTTATGGAATATGTACATTCTCTATTTCATAACGTGTTCAAATATCCAGATGTATTTTTCCGGTGCATATCATGTGAATCGTTCTCATTTATTTTACATGCTGCAGATGTGTGATATTATGATAATTCTTTTGTGAACATTATTTTTCCTTCTGTATTGTTTCATTGTAGATTTCTCTGACGAAGGCCTATAGATAGGGGCCGAAACGTTAGAAAAAATTGCATCTATTTTTTTGACCTTTGCACCAAAAAATAAAAAATAAGCGGATTGTTTCACCAGCATCATTTTGTCTCAGACTTTCATTTTGTGTGCCCGAGCTCACCTTATTATATGCTGATTTTTCTCGGTGCACCTACTTGACCAGTGAGCCAGACTCTAGCATTTTGAAATTTGGACAATTTTAGTCTGGGCTCCTATTTTTTTCCATATTACGTTTATGATGTCTTTTTCAACACTCTCATTCAATGAGGAAGAGACTTCGACCATATTGGCGAAAGTCACTACTCCCAATACCTTTTTATCTATCCCGGCAGAAGAGACGAAATCCAGGGATTATGAGAAGATTCTCCGCAAGCAAACGGCGTTTGAACTGCACTCTACGACTTTGGCGGAATATCATAAAACTAAGAGAATACCCCGCGGCTTACGGGTCCCCCTTCGTCCCACGTTATTCGCCGATAATGCTACATATTGTGACAAATTTGAGGGAATACTGAATAAGTGTTCCATGGATATTATTATCCTGACTATTGATTTTTTGCAACAGGAACTACGAGATGTGGAGGAAAGGATCCGTAGTATTGAGGACCAATTGAGTAACACTCTTCCGGCCACCGAATGGAATAACATGAAGACACGAACACAGGATTCTATTGCGGACTTTAGGAAAACATTACAGGATCGTAAGAGATCTAAGTTCATGCGGGACCAGGAGGATTACTCCAAGAACCGTATTTATAAATGGCGTTTCCAGGATCCTCAGGATCGCAGACAGCCGTATTATGGACCGTACTCTGGTTCTAATAGCTCTGATAGCGACCATAGTCTATCTCGTGGGTCATCGTCTTCTTTTTTAGGACCTCGCCGCCCTCAAAGAGAAAGACGAGGAGGGGCAAAAGGAAATCAAGGGGCCCCCTACAAGGTGACAACTCGCTCTCAGGTAGGACCAACATACTATACAACATTTCATCCTACCACCTCTCACCCACAGAGTCGAACATATTACAGAAGGGTCTCTCCTTTTGCCCCACCCCAGCCTTCAATGAGTTCACTCTTGACCAGGAACTCAGACGTTTCTTCCGGTCCCTTAGATTGAAGACGCACTTTTCTACTCTAACCCTTAGTGAGTCTACCTCTCCTACCATGAGCCCGGATGTAATCAGACTTAAGGATCTTAAATTAACAGTTCCGAGTACTTTCCAGCCCCCTAAGACGCACCATCCGGTAGAGACATTTATTGGCTTTGTCACAACAGATACAAAGAAAGTCATTAGTGAAATTAAGAATGGTGATTTGCACATCCGTAATAATCTTACACCTGAAGAGTCCCAGGCTCTTAATAGTCTAAGAATAAATCAGAAATTGGTAATCAAACCTGCTGATAAGGGCGGAGCAATCGTTGTGATGGATAAAGAATATTATATCACTGAGATACTGGGCCAATTGGAGGATGACACTACATATAGACCAATCCCAAGAGATCCTACGAGTAAGATTAAGGAACTCATTAGACATCTTATTGACGAACATTTGGGACTTGGTACTATCGATAAAAAACTATCAGAATTTCTTGTGAAAGATTTTCCAATTACCCCAGTATTTTACACATTGCCAAAAATTCACAAGAATCTTAACCGTCCTCCAGGATGCCCTATCGTGGCCTCTACTGAGTCAGTGCTATCACCTTTGGCTATTACATTGGAGAGAATTCTTAACCCTCTGATACCGTCCATCGTCTCATACATTAAGGACACTAATGACTTTCTGCACTTTCTGAGAACCACTAACAATGTCTCTGCTGATGATATCTTGGTGACACTTGATGTCAGTAGCCTCTACACAAGCATTAATCATCAACAGGGGATTGAGGCAGTTTCCTCTTTTCTGGATAGGCATGGGAATATATCCCCTCATCAGAAAAAGTTTGTGATAGATCTCCTGACAATAGTGTTACATAATAACTTTTTCCTTTTCCAGGACCAATTTTATGTACAGATACAGGGTACTGCCATGGGATCAAATGTAGCACCACCTTATGCCAACATATTTATGTCCCATTTTGAGGAAACTTTTGTCTACACTCACCCAATATATTCTGCACATGTGATTACATGGTGCAGATACATTGATGATATTTTTTTGATTTGGCATGGTGATAGATCCCAATTAGAGACATTCTATTCTGATCTCAATGAATGTTTACCTAAATTGAAGTTTACCCTGAACTGTGACCAACATAAAATGAATTTCTTAGATGTTCTCATCTTGAAATCTACCACTGGTGTCATCTCTACGGACCTGTACATTAAACCCACTGATAGGAATAGTTTGCTGCATTATACCAGTGCACATCCTGCTCATATTAAAAAAGCACTACCACTTTCACAAATGATGCGGGTCAATCGCATAGTATCGGATCCAGAGATCCGTGGAAAACGTACAACGGAAATGGGTGAGAAATTTATGGCAAGGGGGTATCCACGGCAGATTGCTACTACAGGGGTTTCACATAGACGAACAGATGCAGTACAAGGCCCACGAGCAACTTTTGTTGCGACATATCATCCTTTTCAGGCACACATTAGGGGTGCCATCCTTAAACACTGGTCATTACTGACAAGGGCCTATCCTGGCATTCCTGAATTCCAGAATAAACCCCTTTTTTGCAATAAACGCCCTAAGAACTTGAGAGACACACTGGTACGAGCAGACATTGGGTCACAGATTAGAATAGCGCGACAAACTACTTTATTGACGACTCGTACTGGTAATTACCCATGTCTGCATTGTATCCAATGCTCCAACATTACTAAAGGGAATACTTTTTCTCACCCCCGAACTGGCAGGATTTTCCACATCAAAGGCTTCTTTACATGTGATTCGTCATATGTCGTATATCTAATTAAATGTCCATGCGGTCTCGGATATGTTGGGGAGACTACCCAGCATATCCGGGACCGCATTAGTAAACATAAATCAACCATTAGGTGTAAGCAGACTCTCTTACCTATTCCAGCACATTTCCATCAGATGGGTCACACGGTAGCACAATTGAGATACCAAGTTCTTGAACATGTGGCACAACCTAGGAGAGGTGGCAACAGGATACAGAAATTAAAAGAACGGGAGGCCTTTTGGATATATACCCTACAAACATTAGAACCATTGGGTCTTAATCGTGAATACGAGGTCTTTGTCTAGAGCGAATATTTTTTCAACCGGGGATTTATCCTATATGACATTATGGTCTGAATATTTCTTCTTCTTGTTCTCTCTTTCTTTCTCTTATCTTTTCTTTTGTTTTCCTTTTCCTTTCTGTTATTTCTTTTTTCTTTTTTCTTTCTTTCTTTCTTTCTTTTTTTGTTTTTTTGTTTCTTTATTTTTTATTTTTTTATTTTTTTATTTTTTTATTTCATTATTAGTATTATCATTTTTTTCTTTATCTAGATTTATTCTCTATGTTTCATTTTTTGTTTTGGTTTTGATTTTTTGATTTATTTTTATTTTTGTTTCCATTAATTTAATTTGTTTTTTATTTATTGTTATTCTTCGTTTTATTTTTGTTTATTTTCTCTTCTCTCGTTTACTTCTTATTCTATGACCTTTGTATTTTATTTTATGCTCAATGATTAAATTTTTTTAGGTTATCCATCTTTTTTCCCCTGCTCCTCGTCCTCCTCCTTTTTACCCTATAAGTCTTCTTCATGTCTTTCACTACTGTTAATCTGGTCATTTCACCACCTTTCAGTGACTAATTCTAATATTCTTCTTTTTTTCAGGCGCTGTGACGGTTGCACGATCACACATCACAGATGTTATAGTGACTACACGGAATGCCCTGCCGGCCTCATGCACTGGGGAGAAGTGAGCCCGCTCATGCGCGGTCATGTCCTTTACCACGGCCAGTCTGCGCGTGCGCCCGGCCCGTTTCTCCTTTTCCTTATGTTTCGGATAATCGCCATTTGCGCATGCGCCGATCGGCCTGTGGGCCCGTCTGCGCATGGGCGAAGGAGCGTTTCACGGTGCGGTTCACAAACAGGATGTCCCGCCCCACCATTATCGTCACGTCCTGTCATGCATATGGGCTGTCTGTGGATGCGGCAGGCGCATGCGCCGATGAGCCCCTTTGGCTCCTCCGCGCATGGGCATCACGCGCCACGGCAAGTCCTGACATCACCAATCCTTGTTCACAGCTGATTCAGTCTGTATAAAAAGGCGGGCATCCCACTGCCTTAGTACACTACGGCGATTCACTGGGAGACAGCGGTCACAACCCATACTTTTGAGATTCTCACGTTCCTCAGGTATGGTTACGTCCATGGCCTCTTACTATCTTTCTATGCATGTTTGTTGATTCCTATCTCTCACTTATCCTTTACTTTCAGGCATGTGACGAGCCCTATTTAAATCTTTCATCTTTATCTTTCAACAGCTGATCAGGTGTGTTGAATTGATTTTGCACTTCCTTTTTTCTTATGCTGCTGGTCTGTGATAGATTTCTTTCCATACATCTTGCAGGCAATACATTGCGGTATAAGGTGGTATTGTAACCCTTCAGGTGACTACTCTTGTAGATACCTATGTGCAATTAGCTCTCTTTCTGGGCGGTATGTATTATCTTTGAATACCTACGACTCCTTATTTTTGATCGTTGGATGTATACATTTGATATATACACTTTTTTCGGTACATTGTTTCATAGTGTATTCATCAGCCATATCAAGCCTTTCTCGTTGATTGAGTTATTAGGATTGCAGTACCACCAGCAGACCTACGTAGATCCATTCCACCCTTATGCGGTTTGTGGTTTTTTACATTATTACAGGGTTGTCCATCTTTGCAGATATATACTTATATATTGGTATTTGTTTATACTGGTAGGCTTCACTACAAGGACATTGGGTCACCCCTGTAATTGGAGGTGGTTATCGACCTTATAGTATGAGATACCCTGTGGGTACGTACATTACTTTATACTATCATTGATGGTCTTTGGAATGGGATCGGATTACATAACTGCTTTTGCTATATACTTTCTATCACAGCATTGACTAGTGGATATCATAATATACATACCTACCTCTGGAGCAGGAGTCCTTATCTTATCTCCGTCTTCCGATATATTGATATCTGATCAACAGCAAAGGTAGTTTTATTTTTATTTTTATTTTTATCCTTTTTCGGAACATTTTATCTCTTTTTATCTCTGTTTATTTTTTTCTATTTTCCCTCTCTCAACTTTCTTCATTTTTTACCTTGCTTATCTTTCTCTAACCATCTGGTACAATTTTCTGACCTCGTTCCTGTATCTCTGCTGCTATTTCTCTGGTTCCCCGTCGCGGCCACACTGTGCAGAGGTATACACTCTTTTCCGCTAATAAATTTCTCTTTGTATTATATGCTGGGTTGCATTGTAATAAAATCCATGTCTATTTTTTTAGGCATTTCATTTGTTATATTTGGATCTCCTCTGTGTGGGAACCTTGCATATTTATCCTTTTACCATATAGGTACGTTCTTGAATCTACCTTGAGGCGGTCTGTTTCTCCTATGATATGTAATATATAATCAAGAAAAATTAACATGTTTTTTATGGAATATGTACATTCTCTATTTCATAACGTGTTCAAATATCCAGATGTATTTTTCCGGTGCATATCATGTGAATCGTTCTCATTTATTTTACATGCTGCAGATGTGTGATATTATGATAATTCTTTTGTGAACATTATTTTTCCTTCTGTATTGTTTCATTGTAGATTTCTCTGACGAAGGCCTATAGATAGGGGCCGAAACGTTAGAAAAAATTGCATCTATTTTTTTGACCTTTGCACCAAAAAATAAAAAATAAGCGGATTGTTTCACCAGCATCATTTTGTCTCAGACTTTCATTTTGTGTGCCCGAGCTCACCTTATTATATGCTGATTTTTCTCGGTGCACCTACTTGACCAGTGAGCCAGACTCTAGCATTTTGAAATTTGGACAATTTTAGTCTGGGCTCCTATTTTTTTCCATATTACGTTTATGATGTCTTTTTCAACACTCTCATTCAATGAGGAAGAGACTTCGACCATATTGGCGAAAGTCACTACTCCCAATACCTTTTTATCTATCCCGGCAGAAGAGACGAAATCCAGGGATTATGAGAAGATTCTCCGCAAGCAAACGGCGTTTGAACTGCACTCTACGACTTTGGCGGAATATCATAAAACTAAGAGAATACCCCGCGGCTTACGGGTCCCCCTTCGTCCCACGTTATTCGCCGATAATGCTACATATTGTGACAAATTTGAGGGAATACTGAATAAGTGTTCCATGGATATTATTATCCTGACTATTGATTTTTTGCAACAGGAACTACGAGATGTGGAGGAAAGGATCCGTAGTATTGAGGACCAATTGAGTAACACTCTTCCGGCCACCGAATGGAATAACATGAAGACACGAACACAGGATTCTATTGCGGACTTTAGGAAAACATTACAGGATCGTAAGAGATCTAAGTTCATGCGGGACCAGGAGGATTACTCCAAGAACCGTATTTATAAATGGCGTTTCCAGGATCCTCAGGATCGCAGACAGCCGTATTATGGACCGTACTCTGGTTCTAATAGCTCTGATAGCGACCATAGTCTATCTCGTGGGTCATCGTCTTCTTTTTTAGGACCTCGCCGCCCTCAAAGAGAAAGACGAGGAGGGGCAAAAGGAAATCAAGGGGCCCCCTACAAGGTGACAACTCGCTCTCAGGTAGGACCAACATACTATACAACATTTCATCCTACCACCTCTCACCCACAGAGTCGAACATATTACAGAAGGGTCTCTCCTTTTGCCCCACCCCAGCCTTCAATGAGTTCACTCTTGACCAGGAACTCAGACGTTTCTTCCGGTCCCTTAGATTGAAGACGCACTTTTCTACTCTAACCCTTAGTGAGTCTACCTCTCCTACCATGAGCCCGGATGTAATCAGACTTAAGGATCTTAAATTAACAGTTCCGAGTACTTTCCAGCCCCCTAAGACGCACCATCCGGTAGAGACATTTATTGGCTTTGTCACAACAGATACAAAGAAAGTCATTAGTGAAATTAAGAATGGTGATTTGCACATCCGTAATAATCTTACACCTGAAGAGTCCCAGGCTCTTAATAGTCTAAGAATAAATCAGAAATTGGTAATCAAACCTGCTGATAAGGGCGGAGCAATCGTTGTGATGGATAAAGAATATTATATCACTGAGATACTGGGCCAATTGGAGGATGACACTACATATAGACCAATCCCAAGAGATCCTACGAGTAAGATTAAGGAACTCATTAGACATCTTATTGACGAACATTTGGGACTTGGTACTATCGATAAAAAACTATCAGAATTTCTTGTGAAAGATTTTCCAATTACCCCAGTATTTTACACATTGCCAAAAATTCACAAGAATCTTAACCGTCCTCCAGGATGCCCTATCGTGGCCTCTACTGAGTCAGTGCTATCACCTTTGGCTATTACATTGGAGAGAATTCTTAACCCTCTGATACCGTCCATCGTCTCATACATTAAGGACACTAATGACTTTCTGCACTTTCTGAGAACCACTAACAATGTCTCTGCTGATGATATCTTGGTGACACTTGATGTCAGTAGCCTCTACACAAGCATTAATCATCAACAGGGGATTGAGGCAGTTTCCTCTTTTCTGGATAGGCATGGGAATATATCCCCTCATCAGAAAAAGTTTGTGATAGATCTCCTGACAATAGTGTTACATAATAACTTTTTCCTTTTCCAGGACCAATTTTATGTACAGATACAGGGTACTGCCATGGGATCAAATGTAGCACCACCTTATGCCAACATATTTATGTCCCATTTTGAGGAAACTTTTGTCTACACTCACCCAATATATTCTGCACATGTGATTACATGGTGCAGATACATTGATGATATTTTTTTGATTTGGCATGGTGATAGATCCCAATTAGAGACATTCTATTCTGATCTCAATGAATGTTTACCTAAATTGAAGTTTACCCTGAACTGTGACCAACATAAAATGAATTTCTTAGATGTTCTCATCTTGAAATCTACCACTGGTGTCATCTCTACGGACCTGTACATTAAACCCACTGATAGGAATAGTTTGCTGCATTATACCAGTGCACATCCTGCTCATATTAAAAAAGCACTACCACTTTCACAAATGATGCGGGTCAATCGCATAGTATCGGATCCAGAGATCCGTGGAAAACGTACAACGGAAATGGGTGAGAAATTTATGGCAAGGGGGTATCCACGGCAGATTGCTACTACAGGGGTTTCACATAGACGAACAGATGCAGTACAAGGCCCACGAGCAACTTTTGTTGCGACATATCATCCTTTTCAGGCACACATTAGGGGTGCCATCCTTAAACACTGGTCATTACTGACAAGGGCCTATCCTGGCATTCCTGAATTCCAGAATAAACCCCTTTTTTGCAATAAACGCCCTAAGAACTTGAGAGACACACTGGTACGAGCAGACATTGGGTCACAGATTAGAATAGCGCGACAAACTACTTTATTGACGACTCGTACTGGTAATTACCCATGTCTGCATTGTATCCAATGCTCCAACATTACTAAAGGGAATACTTTTTCTCACCCCCGAACTGGCAGGATTTTCCACATCAAAGGCTTCTTTACATGTGATTCGTCATATGTCGTATATCTAATTAAATGTCCATGCGGTCTCGGATATGTTGGGGAGACTACCCAGCATATCCGGGACCGCATTAGTAAACATAAATCAACCATTAGGTGTAAGCAGACTCTCTTACCTATTCCAGCACATTTCCATCAGATGGGTCACACGGTAGCACAATTGAGATACCAAGTTCTTGAACATGTGGCACAACCTAGGAGAGGTGGCAACAGGATACAGAAATTAAAAGAACGGGAGGCCTTTTGGATATATACCCTACAAACATTAGAACCATTGGGTCTTAATCGTGAATACGAGGTCTTTGTCTAGAGCGAATATTTTTTCAACCGGGGATTTATCCTATATGACATTATGGTCTGAATATTTCTTCTTCTTGTTCTCTCTTTCTTTCTCTTATCTTTTCTTTTGTTTTCCTTTTCCTTTCTGTTATTTCTTTTTTCTTTTTTCTTTCTTTCTTTCTTTCTTTTTTTGTTTTTTTGTTTCTTTATTTTTTATTTTTTTATTTTTTTATTTTTTTATTTCATTATTAGTATTATCATTTTTTTCTTTATCTAGATTTATTCTCTATGTTTCATTTTTTGTTTTGGTTTTGATTTTTTGATTTATTTTTATTTTTGTTTCCATTAATTTAATTTGTTTTTTATTTATTGTTATTCTTCGTTTTATTTTTGTTTATTTTCTCTTCTCTCGTTTACTTCTTATTCTATGACCTTTGTATTTTATTTTATGCTCAATGATTAAATTTTTTTAGGTTATCCATCTTTTTTCCCCTGCTCCTCGTCCTCCTCCTTTTTACCCTATAAGTCTTCTTCATGTCTTTCACTACTGTTAATCTGGTCATTTCACCACCTTTCAGTGACTAATTCTAATATTCTTCTTTTTTTCAGGCGCTGTGACGGTTGCACGATCACACATCACAGATGTTATAGTGACTACACGGAATGCCCTGCCGGCCTCATGCACTGGGGAGAAGTGAGCCCGCTCATGCGCGGTCATGTCCTTTACCACGGCCAGTCTGCGCGTGCGCCCGGCCCGTTTCTCCTTTTCCTTATGTTTCGGATAATCGCCATTTGCGCATGCGCCGATCGGCCTGTGGGCCCGTCTGCGCATGGGCGAAGGAGCGTTTCACGGTGCGGTTCACAAACAGGATGTCCCGCCCCACCATTATCGTCACGTCCTGTCATGCATATGGGCTGTCTGTGGATGCGGCAGGCGCATGCGCCGATGAGCCCCTTTGGCTCCTCCGCGCATGGGCATCACGCGCCACGGCAAGTCCTGACATCACCAATCCTTGTTCACAGCTGATTCAGTCTGTATAAAAAGGCGGGCATCCCACTGCCTTAGTACACTACGGCGATTCACTGGGAGACAGCGGTCACAACCCATACTTTTGAGATTCTCACGTTCCTCAGGTATGGTTACGTCCATGGCCTCTTACTATCTTTCTATGCATGTTTGTTGATTCCTATCTCTCACTTATCCTTTACTTTCAGGCATGTGACGAGCCCTATTTAAATCTTTCATCTTTATCTTTCAACAGCTGATCAGGTGTGTTGAATTGATTTTGCACTTCCTTTTTTCTTATGCTGCTGGTCTGTGATAGATTTCTTTCCATACATCTTGCAGGCAATACATTGCGGTATAAGGTGGTATTGTAACCCTTCAGGTGACTACTCTTGTAGATACCTATGTGCAATTAGCTCTCTTTCTGGGCGGTATGTATTATCTTTGAATACCTACGACTCCTTATTTTTGATCGTTGGATGTATACATTTGATATATACACTTTTTTCGGTACATTGTTTCATAGTGTATTCATCAGCCATATCAAGCCTTTCTCGTTGATTGAGTTATTAGGATTGCAGTACCACCAGCAGACCTACGTAGATCCATTCCACCCTTATGCGGTTTGTGGTTTTTTACATTATTACAGGGTTGTCCATCTTTGCAGATATATACTTATATATTGGTATTTGTTTATACTGGTAGGCTTCACTACAAGGACATTGGGTCACCCCTGTAATTGGAGGTGGTTATCGACCTTATAGTATGAGATACCCTGTGGGTACGTACATTACTTTATACTATCATTGATGGTCTTTGGAATGGGATCGGATTACATAACTGCTTTTGCTATATACTTTCTATCACAGCATTGACTAGTGGATATCATAATATACATACCTACCTCTGGAGCAGGAGTCCTTATCTTATCTCCGTCTTCCGATATATTGATATCTGATCAACAGCAAAGGTAGTTTTATTTTTATTTTTATTTTTATCCTTTTTCGGAACATTTTATCTCTTTTTATCTCTGTTTATTTTTTTCTATTTTCCCTCTCTCTACTTTCTTCATTTTTTACCTTGCTTATCTTTCTCTAACCATCTGGTACAATTTTCTGACCTCGTTCCTGTATCTCTGCTGCTATTTCTCTGGTTCCCCGTCGCGGCCACACTGTGCAGAGGTATACACTCTTTTCCGCTAATAAATTTCTCTTTGTATTATATGCTGGGTTGCATTGTAATAAAATCCATGTCTATTTTTTTAGGCATTTCATTTGTTATATTTGGATCTCCTCTGTGTGGGAACCTTGCATATTTATCCTTTTACCATATAGGTACGTTCTTGAATCTACCTTGAGGCGGTCTGTTTCTCCTATGATATGTAATATATAATCAAGAAAAATTAACATGTTTTTTATGGAATATGTACATTCTCTATTTCATAACGTGTTCAAATATCCAGATGTATTTTCCGGTGCATATCATGTGAATCGTTCTCATTTATTTTACATGCTGCAGATGTGTGATATTATGATAATTCTTTTGTGAACATTATTTTTCCTTCTGTATTGTTTCATTGTAGATTTCTCTGACGAAGGCCTATAGATAGGGGCCGAAACGTTAGAAAAAATTGCATCTATTTTTTTGACCTTTGCACCAAAAAATAAAAAATAAGCGGATTGTTTCACCAGCATCATTTTGTCTCAGACTTTCATTTTGTGTGCCCGAGCTCACCTTATTATATGCTGATTTTTCTCGGTGCACCTACTTGACCAGTGAGCCAGACTCTAGCATTTTGAAATATAAATGGTTAGTGTCATGAAGTGGAAAAGGTACATGCCATTAGAGATTCATTTCTGCTAGTGCACACTTGGTTGAAGGGGAAATTAATTTACCAGCTAATATCTGCGCAATGAAAATGAGAAATAAAAAAGCAAAAATACCTTTCTTCAGCTCAGCAGCCATTATTCAATGATGTGGCCAGTTCTATGATAACCTTCTGTGACACGTTATCAAGTTGGTGGGTTATTTGTCCAGTTAAACTTTGCTTCAGTATTATACTTCAAAACAAGCCTTGGTAGTTATTTAGTTGATATTGCCTTTTTTATTATTGTGTATGACAAAACCCAGGCAGCTGAATGGAAAACTACATGAGAATAAGATGCTCACAAACTCATAAATGTCCAAATAGTCTGTTATATGAATCCTTAAATTATGTTCTGGTTATTTTGTATCAACAAACAGGACAACAGTAAAGGAGGCTTTATACGCTGCAACATCATTAACGATGTCGCTAGCGATCGCACCCACCCCCGTTGCTTGTGCGTCACGGGCATATCGCTGCCCGTGGCGAACAAAATCGCTAGTAAGCATCACATATACTTACCTTCCTAACGACGTCACTGTGTCAAGCGAACAACCTCTTTTCTAAGGGGGAGGTTCGTGCGGCGTCACAGCAACGTCACACAGCAGGCCACCAATAGAAGTGGAGGGGCGGAGAGCAGCCGCATGAAGGACACTCCCATTTCATTGCCGGAGGACGCAGGAACGCTGTTGTTTGTTGTTCCCGGGGTGTCACACATAGCGATGTGTGCTGCTTCAGGAACGACGAATAACCTGCGTCCCAAAAGATCAACGACATTTTGAAAATAAACGACGTGTCAACAATCAACGATGTGGTGAGTATTTTTGATCGTTAGCGGTCGCTCGTACGTGTCACGCGCAACGACGTCGCTAACGAGGCCGGATGTGCGTCACAAATTCCGTGACCCCAACGACATCTCGTTAGCGATGTCGTTGCGTGTAAAGCGGCCTTAAGTATTAAAGTTGCAGTATAACTTAGAAGCCATTCACGAATATTCACGCATTGCAGATTTGGGCTCTAATTTGTGTGACTGTCTCATTCATATAAACGAGGCTTGCAAAAATCCATGCACATACTATAAAAATAACTCCATTCTAAACATTCAAGAACTAAATGCATACACATTAACTGTAATGAAAGTCAAACAAAGAAATCCATGATGAAAATCTGGGGATTAGAGGAAATTAATGAAGTGCAGGTTCGCATGATTGACCTATTCTCCGTTTCCTCCAATGATCAGGAAATTATCCACTACCAACTAGATAGGGGATTATTTCCAAACTTGCTACCAACCCTTTAAATCAAGTAGACATACTGTATATGAGACCAAATTTATTTCTTGATATTTGTGAAATTGACTAATAACTGTTCACTGTATGAAATGTGCTAGTGTTTGTTACTAAAAAAAAGCAGATCATAAAATTAGTAGTCAACAACATGACAAACCACATATCCCCCAAAAGGATTCCATGACTTGTTTTTCAAGATCTATTCAGATTTGTAGCTTTGTCTAATTAATGTAACTCAGAACAAGTTTTAATAAATGAAAAAGTCTTAAGTTAAGAGATACGGACATGTCTATTCCTACAAATGATCAGGAACCTTGTTCAAATCTAATAGTTCTCGGCAACTCATGTAACTATGGAAACATTCTGGTTCGTGATTTGTTTTGAGTGTTATATATGTTAATTAGAATTTTAATTATTTTTGAATGGTGGTGAGTAGTGACCTTCAAGAGTGGTGAGCTGAAGACCAGTAAAAGACAGATGCAAACCCATAAATAGTACAGTAACATCAAATGTTGTGACAGATCACTGTTTACATTGCTAAACATGCTTTATTAATGGAGTACTAAAGCTGAGTTTGGATGTCAAGACTTTGCCTATTAAATGGTCACTGATTGGCAGCCTTATAATGGCCTGTTTAGGTATGCTGACCCGAATTGTATGATCACAGAATAATCGTTAATACAATAATTAGTAGTTGGGAGCACATATTCTTACAAACACTCCTTCCCTGATTTGTGGCTCATTTCAATGGACCTTTAGCTTTAAAGCAGAGGTCCCCAACCTTTCTGACCTTGAGAGTCACAATCAGCTCTTATAGAGAGTCGCCAGCCACATTCAGTTCTGAAAGAGGGTCGCTAGCCACATCCAACTCCAGCCTCCCCTCACAGTAGTAACACCCAGAGCCCCTATTACTGCTAATATGATTTCAAAGCTTTTCTGCTGAAATCACACCGAGGCAGTATACCGCCATTTAGCATTCTCATATCAAACACTCCCCCCCCACTGTCACATCCAACTTCAAGGATCTTCTCTGACCAGTAGTATCATCGTGTGTCCCCTTCATGACCTTGACTGTACAGGTACATGTAAGGTTGTGTCTATCCCTTTGATTGTGGGCTTGCCCAGCAAGCCCGCATTTTTCCCTGCAGATGCTCACTGATCAGCACCTGTTAACTACTTAGATACCACGGTCAATCTTTGATAGTGGGATTTAACAGGCAATGGTGGAAGCGCATCATTCCCTGCTCTGATCGGCAGCCTCGAAATGTGATCACTGGGTGCCGATGTGTTGTCATAACAATTGGGGGGGGTCAGCTGATGACTAGTGATTTACAAACCCAAACTGTAAAGTTAGGGGCCATACCTAATACCTAATATCCATGCACATAATTTGTGTTACTGTTCAGGTTCGGCCACCTGGATAATGATAGAAATTTAAAAAGAAAAAGACTGGCTGGAAGACTACTTCTGGGTCTGCTCATTACGTCTCATACATATTCACTGCTTCCCCCACCCACTGTCAGTCTCAATATCTGTGATTGGTTGCAGTCAGACTGCGCCCCCTCCCTGTGTGACAGCATTTATGATTGGTTGGAATCACACATGCTGTCTGTGTCCCTATAGTGATGTAAAAATAAATAATTGGCTTAGAGTCCCCCCATATTGTAATACCAAGCGCAGATAAAGCAGGCAACTAGATGCCCCCAGCCATGTGCTGGTCTTGGCTGTGTATCAAAATAAGTGGGCCCCTAAGGGGCTTTTTTAAAATTATTTAAATAAATAATTAAAAAAAATGGAATGCAGTCCTCCCCGGTTTTGATACCCAGCCATAATAAAGCAGACAGCTGGGAGCTGATATTATCAGGCTGGGGAGGCTCATGGTCATTAAAAATATATATAAAAAACCCCACAAAAGTTCAAATTACCCACCTTTTGCTCCATTGAAAATAAAACAAGAAAAAAAACCGCATGCTTCGTATCACCATGTTCAGAAATGCAAGATATATGAAAATATAAAATAAATTAATCTTATAAATAAAGGGCATAATGAGGCAAAAAATCAAAACACCAAAATTATGTCTTTTTTTTGGTTGCCGCAACATTGCAATAAAATGCAATTAAAGGCGATTGAATATCATATCTACAACAAAATGATATAATTAAAAATGCTAGCTCAAGACTAGAGAAGAGCGAACCCTTCGAAGTTCGATTTGGCAGATTCAGCCGGACTTTAGACAAAATTCGGTTTGTATTCCTGCCTATACACTTGAGACAGAAGGAGTGATGCCACTTTACTTTCCAACCTTATCCCGGGTAGAAAACTACAGAGACATAAATCAGCAACTGGTGGCTGATTTGGAAAGCTTGAACCTATAAGAGACCGAGGTGCGATGGGCTAATACCTGAATTATGGAAAAGTTGGACATTTCGTTTGCAGAGCATTATCTGAAGTTGGCCTCTAAAGGAACAATTCTTTGGTATTATGCACTGCAAAGACTCAGCTACATCTGTGAGTTTAGGACTAGAGATGAGCGGACCTCTGTAAGTTTGGCTCAGCAGGTGCAGATGGACTTTTGAAAGTTGAGCTTGGGATCCAGACGTGACCTGAATCCCAATTGAAGTCACTAATTGGGTAGTTTGGGTATCTACTCAAAAGCAGCCAGCCAAATACAGGACATTCTGCGGGAGAGTGGGCAAGATTTTTCCTTTTATTTGTGCACACTACGTCTGATCACGCTGTTAATCCAGTGTAAGCCATTCAAGCACTGCAAGCAGCTTGCACTTGGCTAAGCACTAAGGCGGGCTTTGCATGTTGCGACATCGCAAGCCGATGCTGCGATGTCGCACGCGATAGTCCCCGCCCCTGTCGCAGGTACGATATCTTGTGATAGCTGGCGTAGCGATAATTATCACTACGCCAGCTTCACATGCACTCACCTGCCCTGCGACCGTCGCTCTGGCCGGCGACCCGCCTCCTTCCTAAGGGGGCGGGTCATGCGGCGTCACAGCGACGTCACACGGCAGGCGGCCAATGGCGGCGGAGGGGCAGAGATGAGCAGGATGTAAACATCCCGGCCACCTCCTTCCTTCCGTATAGCCGCTGGCGGCAGGTAAGGAGATGTTCCTCGTTCCTGCGGCTTCACACACAGCGATGTATGCTGCCGTAGGAACGAGGAACTACATCGTACCTGTCGCGGCACCAGCATTATGGAAATGTCGGAGCCTGCACCGATGATACGATAACGACACTTTTGCGCTCGTTCATCGCATCATCTAGGATTTACACACTACGACATCACAAGTGACGCCGGATGTGCGTCACTTTCGATTTGACCCCACCGACATCGCACCTGCGATGTCGTAGTGTGCAAAGCCACCCTAAGTGTACACAAACACAGCAATGCTCACGTAAGTGGTTTGCATAAGTAAAGTACCCAAACTCCAAACCCAAACTCTGTTTTTTAGTAAAGTCTGTGTATGGTATCAAAAACTGATCCTAGGGTTCACTCATCTCTACTTAGGATGCAAAAAATAGGCAATCACTTAACTGTAGATCCGAAAAATTAGAATATTATGGGTTTCGGAAAATGACGCCAAACATGCAATTCGTTTTATTGACAATTTTTCAGAATTTTTTCCGCCACTTAAATAAATAAAAAAAAACTATACATGTTTTGCGTCTACCTACTCGTACTGACCTGGGGAATCATATTGCCAGGTCAGTTTTACCAGTAGTGAAATAAATAAATGAATAAAATTGGAGTAGGGTCATTCTGTTTTATGATACCCAGCACAGATAAAATATATGGCTACAGGCTGCAGCCCCCAGCCATGCGCTTATCTTTGCTATGTATCAAAATAAGAGGAACCGCATGCGGCTATTTTTTTACATTATTTAACTAAATAATTTTTAACAATGGTGTGCAGTTTCCTCCAATTTTAATACCCAGCCAAGATAAAGCCTGACAGCTGGGGGCCAGGATTCTTATCCTAGGGAAACTCATGTTTATTTAGCCACCCTGCCTAAAAATAGCAGCCTGCAGCCACACAGGAATGTTGCATCTAATAGATATAGCAGTCCCGCAACTTTACCCGACTGTTCCCCGGTGCAGTGGCAATCGGGGTAATAAGGGCTTAATTGCAGTTCACAGCTGCCATTATGCCCCAGATTAGTGATGGGAAGATGTTTATGAGACCCCCACCAGTAATTCTATAAGTAAGAAGAAATAAACATAAGCATACAGAAAAATCCTGTTTGGGGGTGAGGTCTGACTGCAGCCAATCCGAAACACCAGTGGGTGGCAAAAGAAGTGAATATTTATGAGGCCACGGAAGTGCAGCTGTGGGAGCTTTTGCAGCCACGGCAGCAGTTGCAGCAGTGCCGGATGCTAGGCAAGTATGTCCTGCTTTATTTTCTTTCTTCTACAGCCTCCCTACACCCTTTTCAACACATAACTTTGTCCTCCCATTAAATTCAATAGACTCGGTGTTGAGCTGTTCGGTGAACTGTTTGGCGAACATTAGGAGGCTCGGTAAACATTGGCGAACTGAGGTTTGAAAGGTTTGGTCATCTTTATTTATGAATAATGAGATTTCTTTGGTTCTCACTGTTTATAGTTGGTTACTACATATTGCTACAGGGTCAGTGCCCTACCAAATTGTTTCTCCCAAACTTACATCCACCTAAAATTGAAAATATGCCTTCCCACAAAAACATTGTAATCTTATGTTTTAAATCAAATCTATTTTTAAAAGTACAACAAGGCCATCAAACATAGAGAACATTTTAAAGGCAAGCACACCTATAAATATCTATATTCCAACAATTCAGCTACTGAAATAATATATAGAAAAACCCACAATTAAACTAAAGCATTGCTTAATGCTATGCCTAATTTTGTGATAATATGAGGAACGTTTCAATGTGGGAATAGAGATTTTTTAATATTAAAACCTCACCTCAACGTTTTTTTTTCAGCTCGGGAATAGCACTTTAAATCTAAGCCCCCTTGCCCCTATCATATACTCACCTTCCGGCAACTTCACCTTTTACTGGCGCCGCTCGGGTCCTGCCATGGCATCTTGTGACTGTAACGTTTGACTGGAAGTAAGTCAGAACTTACATCAAAGTTTCAATGAATCTCTATAAGAGCAAGAACAAGGCTAGAATGAGGCTCTAATAGAGATACAGTGAGTTGTGACCTCTGGCACACTCCATGAAACACTGGAGCTGCTGGCAGTTCACAAATTACCAGAGACTAAACGGAGTGCCGGCGACAGAAGGTAAAGCCGTGGAAGGTGATTATCAGGGGCAGGGAATTAAGGGGGCTTTACACGCAACGACATCGCTAACGCTGGGGTCACGGAATTCGTGACGCATATCTGGCCTCGTTAGCGACGTCGTTGCATGTGAAATGCACGAACGACCATTAACGATCAAAATTACTCACCATACCGTTGATCATTGACATGTCGTTCTAATCTCAAATATCTTTGCTGGTGCAGGACGCAGGTTGTTCGTCGTTCCTACGGCAGTACACATTGCTATGTGTGACACCGCAGGAACAAGGAACAACACCTTACCTGTGGCCGCTGGTAATGAAAAAGGAAGGAGGTGGGCAGGATGTTACGGCTGCTCATCTCCGCCCCTCCGCTTCTATTGGGCGGCTGCTTAGTGACGCCGCTGTGACGCCAAACGAACCTCCCCCTTAGAAAGGAGGCGATTCGGCAGCCACAGCAATGTCGCTAGGCAGGTAAGTATGTGTGACCATTTCTAGCAATGTTGTGCGCCACGGGCAACGATTTGCCCGTGACGCACAACCTACAGTGGGGGGTGTTTTCACCAGCGACATCGCTAGCGATGTCGCTGTTTGTAAAGTGCCCTTTAGATTTAAAGCACCACTCCAGCAGTGTAATCCTAAAAAAACGCTGGAGTGGTGATTTAAGGAGTCCAGTCAAGTAGATGCTTATAGCAAGTTGTATTGAGACATAGTCACTAGGGTAATTTGCTTACTAATGAAGCTTGGCTGCCAAGTTTTAATAAAAAACACTTTACACTTATTTTCCCATCTTGTAATTATACCATCATATACATTGCAATTTTTGGACTTCATTTTCCAAAAACCAATTGGGAGTTATTAATAACAATTTGGCTACAGAAGCTGAGCCTACAGGTCCAGTGTTTTTTTGTGAACCTACAGTAACTATAACTGTGACCTCAATTAATCAGTTTAGTTTTTCTTTTGTTTCTTTTTGTCTTGTGGTATTCATTGATGCTTTATGCACCAAATTCTTCAAAATGCTGCATGTGAATTGATGAATTTTGCACAAAATTAAAGATGTTTGTAAATGTTCTTTTAACTTTCTTATGACTTATTTCAACAAAAAGTCACATAATTTTCTAAAATACTGAACGCTAGTCTTCCTTTACACAAAAAATAAAATTAGGCAGATTGTTTACTCCAGTAGTGTAATGCTACAACCAGGGGCCGCAGGTAGACAGGAGAGATGTAGAGCTCCTGGGTGTAATACGGTGTCTGCCCACTAGATGTCACCAGTATCTAGACGCGGAGGTAGTAGAATGGTTGTACAAGCTGAGAGTCAGAGCTTGGAGGTCATATCAGTGCAAAGGAGGAAAAGGAGCCGAAGTCACGTGGAAGCCTAAGGTTGGTAGCTGGGAGGTAACGTCAGGTACAGATGGGGAGCAGAACCGTAGTCAGAGAGCAAGCAGAGGTTAGAACCCAAAGGGGAACGTAAATACAAAAGGGGGGAAATGGGGTCAGGGAACCAGACAAAGAAGGGTCACGAAGTCAGGGAGCACAGAAAAGACAGACAGAGCGGAGGACAAGGAAAGGAGTTGGGGTAGCGGGACAAGGATTATAACAAACTCATGGGAACCAGAAGTGCACACTGCAGAGCAGGAACTATCACTGGCAAAGTTCCAGTAAAAACAGCCCAGAGATAAAGCAAGGTGATTACCGGAACGAGGCACCAAACAAACCCCTCCCACCGGCAAGGTCCCGGGGAATACAAACAACTGAGCAATAGACAAAACTCAATGGCTCTGCACAGCCAAAGGTGAATCGTGACAAGTAGGGTACTGGAGCACAAGAGGTTAGCAAAATTGTGAATAGTCATAAATGGAAAATTATGCTAAAACATCAGGATAAAAAAACCATGACCACATTGTCAAACAAAAAAAAACAACCTGTAGCAGAAACCAAAATGCAAAAATGCAAAAAAATGGAACTTAAGTAATAAGTTAAGAACAGAGTTAAAATTCACTATTAGAACTAGTTTTTAGTCTGAAGGTCCAAGGATGATGATGAATGAGGCCATTTGGCTTAAAAGTCAAATAGAGTATCCTTTTAAATGGTTGCATTTATCTACAACTTGGACTTTAAATTTAGTATTCTTTTTTAATATTCATACACATGTGAAGGTGTTTCCAATAATAGTAAAGATTTTCTTTGATGTTCTTTATAAAAAGGACAAGGTTCAAAAAATATGTTTTTGCTAATTCATCACAAAAGTTTTCTTCTCTCTTCTGCATTGGTTTATTGCCTGGAGGATAGAGACAGGTAGTTTTCATCTGTCCCTTTGTGTTGTTTTATTGAAAAATAGTTTGATTGTAAAAAGTATTTCACATCTTTCCTCAGTTCTGAAGTGCTTTGATCAACTTACCAAACGCAAAATTACTTGATATCTGGATTCTGAAATTTAGTATTCCAATTAAAGAGAGGGGGAGAGGGAGTTTATGTGAAACTTGAAAACACATGGAAATGTTCCTTATTTATAGTGGTAATATTGTTTACTGTCCCAGATATTTCTCTAGAAAATGTTTATTTTGGACACTGCAAAAATATATTTTTTTAGATTGGATAAATGGTGTTTATTAACTCTTAAGAGTGTTGATGTTTGTTCCAAATGTCTGCATTTTCCATCAGACAAAATCAAGATCAACCGACATTTTGATAGTTCCAAATCAGATTATCCAGTTAGATCTTCTGTACATTTGTTTAAAAAATAAGATAGTTTTTCCTTACACATTTAATATTTCTCCAAACATTTCTTGCAGGTTTGATGATTAGGAGGATCTTTCTCAAACAAGTGCATGTGTAATACCTGCATCAATTAGAACAGTAATTATGAATCATTATAAAATGACAAACATGGTAAATATATATGTATATAGTGCATAATCATATCAGTGTATATATACTGTATATCAGGGGAATATATATTATAATTTGTCACATAATTGTGATACAAACTTCTCATAGTACAATAATAAGTGCAAACAGTCTTATTTATTTATAAACACTAGAGATGAGCCATCACCCTAGTGTTCCAGTTTGGTTCGTCGAACGGCGGGTGTGTTCGTTGAACGTTCTACGAACGTTCGTCGAACACTTTTGAACACCTTCGAACACCATTGAAAACAATGGCAGGCAAACACAAACACATACAAGCATGCACAAACACGAACGCACACACACATATTATGGTCATCTATCATCTTACGTTCCGTTCCATCGCCGGCCTCCTGGGACTTTCAGTTCACCGGTACAAGATGTGTATTGGGTAACCATGCGACCGATGCCACGGAGCTTCCGCTGCCAGCGCGCTGATGTCAAAGGCAGGATCCGCTTGCCTCTGATTGGCCAGCATGCTGCCTTTGAGTAGCGTCTGACAGAAGTTCCTCCCTTGTCGCGATGGTTACCCGATACACATCTTGTAGCGGTGAACTACGTGTATCGGGTAACCATCACGACGAGGGAGGAACCTCCTCTGTCAGACGATACTCAAAGGCAGCGCGCTGACCAATCAGAGGCAAGTGGCTCCTGCCTGTGACGTCAGCGTGCTGGCAGCGGAAGCTCCGGGGCATCGGTCATATGGTTACCCAATAAACATCTTGCACCGGTGAACTGCAAGTCCCAGGAGGCCGGCGATTGCACAGAAGGTAAGGTGAGCATAATATGTGTGTGTGAGTGTATGTTTGTGTATGTTTGTGTGTTTGTGTGTGTTTGTACGTGTTTTTGTGTGTTTGTGCATGTGTGGAATGGCACAATAGGGGACCAGGATAGGACATTTAACAAGTTGTGGAACGTATTTTCTGCATTGCAATGATTTCCTATGGGAAATCTTGCTTTGCTGAACGTGTAACTTGGTTAACAAGCACACTCCCAGAACGGATTGTTCTCGTTAACCAAAGTTCCACTGTATTAACATTGAATGACAGTATTACTGTGAAAAGCCAGTTACGCTTTTTGTGATCGAACCGTTATCGAACATAACCTCGAACTGTCGAGCTTGAAGCTAATTGTTCGCGTTCATCGAACGACTCGAACATCGCCTAAAACAGGGCGAATTTGAGATTGGCGAACAGTTCGATTCGAACACCACTCATCTCTAAGAAACACATCACAACTATTCGACAATATAAGATATAATTAGGCTATATTCACACGTTGCTTTAGGCCCTGTGCGCACTAGGAAATAACTTTGAAAAATCCGCACCCTCTGGCAGAATACCGCACCCGCGGCAAAACATGCGGTAATAACGCACCTGCGGTTTTGCCGCGGTTTTACTGCAGGTTGGTCCCTGTGGTTTTTTACCATTGTCTATGGCAAAAACCGCAGGTACCTATGGAAATTAAGTGACTTGCTCATTCTTTTTGCTGCAGAAATTCTGCAGCAAAAACCTGTAGGTAAAAGAACGCAGTGTGCGCACAGCATTTTTTTTTTCCATAGGTTTTGCTGGGGAAGGACTGCAGGAAGGTAATGGACATTTTCTGCAGCATTTCTGCAGTAAAAACCATGGCAAATCTGCGGCAAAAAACGCAGTGTGCGCACAGGGCCTTATTGCGGGTTTTTTTATGTGCAGCAAAACATGTCTTTTGGCAGTAAAAACACTGCTTGCAAAGAGCAGGTTTTGCTGTATTTTTGCTGCGTTTATTTTAGCTGTGTTTTTGGTTTGTCATGTGTTTACAGTACATATTTAAATGAACTTTGTTTTATTCACCATAAAAGCAAATGCTATTATGCTGTTATCATGTTTGTGGATACATTTTTGCCAATCTTTTTAATATTGTTAATGTATTTGGTTTTTTTTTCCCTTTTTGGACTTTATTTTTCAATAAATATTTGCTACTTTTCCATATACTGTATATTATTTTTCTGACTCATTATTTTTTGGTTGATCCTGTATATGAGCAAATAATTTTCTTCTTATTCTTTCCATTTAAAGATAGTATCCTCAATCCACAATCTACTTCAGCACCCACGGCTAGCAATTCTCACCAACAGTAGATGTGAGGATGTGTCCTCAGTAGAGATGAAGTTCAATTCAACAAGTGCAGCTGAATCGAACCTGCACAACTTCGGACTTGACTCCAACTCCAGTGGAAGTCCCTGATTGGCAGATTGAGTCTCCACCCACATACAGCCAGCCATAAGCAGAATACTTCCGATGGTGGGTGGGTTTTTCCATTATTTTGTTTGCACACTACATCTGATTATGCTGTTGTTACCCTCAGTGTGAAATGATCAAACACTGCAAGAGGTTCGCACTAGGCTGAGCACTGAGCACACCTAAGCACAGTGATGCTCGCGCAGGTGATGTGTGCACATAAGGCTTTCGAACTTCAAACTCTGTTTTTTGGGGGGTTTTTTTAAGTTGGATTTTGTCCAAGCATCGAACATTGGGTTCGCTCATCTCTAGTCCTCAGTACCTCATTATAGATAAACATAGCATAAATAATGCCTATGGAGAAAAAAAGAAAGAAAGATAGAAAGAAAGAGTTACTGAAATCTAAGTGCAATACTTTATTAATCAATGACCTTAAATATTTGTTGGATTTTGCAATGATTTGTAGGGTATAGACTATAACAATGTGGTGCCTTGAACAGAAACATGTCCTGGCACATGCGCAGTTATACATTGCCCCTTCTATCACTGCTTTTTTACTCTATACTTCACAGACATGCTCAGTTTGATTTATAAGACACCAATTTCAGAGCTATCTATTGAAATTGGTTGTATGATGGAGCAAGTCATTATCAAATATAAATATGCAAATGCGATGTAGTTATAATGAAAACTATTTGCACTTTTTAATGTACTGTGAGAACTTTTAATCATTATTATGTGACTAATTATGATATATTTTTCCACCCTCTAATAATATATAATCTGATATGATTATATACTATATTGATATGATTATATACCAGTGATGGCAAACCTATGACACGCATGCCAGACAGGGCACACAGAGCCCTCTCTGTTGGTACGCGCGCTGCCGCTTCATCCAGCCGCTTTGAACTGCTGGCGTGGTAGTGCTAGCAGATCAAAGTTGTGTTGGAGTGGAGGACACATTTCTCCTTACTCTAACACAAGGCACATGGGGCACATGCCAAGATGAGCCACATGCCAGGATGGGACACATGTAATGATGGGGGAACACGCCAGTATGGGGGAACATGCCAGGATGGGGTACATTTACCAGGAGGTACATGCCAGCATGGAAGAACATGCCAGGATGGGGTACATTTACCAGGATGAGGTACATGCCAGGATGGGGTATATTTACCTGGATGAAGTACATGCCAGCATTGGGAAACATGCCAGCATGGGGGAACATGACAGCATGGAATACATTTACCAAGATGGAAGAAATGCCAGGATGGGTTACATTTACCAGGATGCGGTACATTTGTCAGGATGGGGAACATTTAACAGGATGTGGTGAATTTACTAGGATGGGGACATGCCAGGATAGGGAACATTTATCAGGATGGGGAACACTTACCAGGATGGGGCCATAATAGGGACAAATATATTAGCATCTAGAAAATATATATCAAGATGGGGGACATATTTACCAGGAAGTGGCCCAGGAAGGGGGACGTTAGTTCATAATGAAGGGGGAGGGCAGCAACTCATATGTCTTTATGGGATTTAGAGATGTTCAGACTTTGAAATGTAGATTTCAGGGTGGAATCTGATTGCATTCCATGGTAAAATCTATCTAATTTTCTACATTTTTTTCCATAAAGATCAATCCAACTGCTGTGTCTGGTAAGGGCAGTAGTAGTTGCTCAACTTCAATGTGTGGTAAGCATGCATAAGCTTGATGCCCTCTGCTGAAGAGAAGAGAATACGGCAAAGGTAAGTTAAAAATTAATTAATTATTTACATAATAGAATTTGTTAAATTGCCATGTTGGCACTTCTCAAAAAAAAATTTGATTTTGGGCTGCAGTTTGGGCACTTGGCCTATGAAAGGTTTGCGATCATTGTTATCTACTATATATATATTTTTGAAGTTTTTAATTTTATAATGATTTTTAATCACTGTTCTAATTATTGTACTCCTAAAGGTATTGCACATGCACTTGTAAAATTGCTAGAGAAAGGTCATCATTGTGGATCAAAACCTCGTCATCATGGGCTACTAAAAAGTCACTCTGTTTCTAATTCTTTGCATTGGAGTGCTATCTCCATTTTTTCGGATATCCTGTCTATCTCTCTATCTATCTATCTATCTATCTATCTACTATATCTAATCTACTTTTCTGTCCTTAAACTAAAGGTAATACATTACTTTTAGCTATATGCCAAAACCTAGTGAACCCTTGATCCTACTGATTTGTATCCATCTCAGTGCCCCTATAATACAACCAATTTATTTTCTCCACAATCTTGTATTTCTATCTACTCCAATAATAGAACATTACTTATGAGCAGCAAATCAACACTTGATTGCACGTAACTTTTTATTCTGTGACAATCTCTGTAGTCTAAAATAATCACTGGAGAAATTCATCAGCCAGAAGCCATCTATGATTGATTACTTCTATCAGGACTTGCGTGTATGTAACGCTGTGAATTCAAGACATTTGGGAGTCATAGGATTAACATATCAAGAGTTGTAAAAGTAAGTCTCTATCATGGCCTTATAATGTAAGTTAACTATATGTATGCAGAGCAATATGTGATGAAAAGTCAATTGTCATGTATTGCATGTTACAGCAAAACATTTACATGAATGGACCAATCAAAAAAGCTGCATATTAAAGCATTATAACTAGGGGTGATCGAATATGACAATTATTTAGCAATATTCGACTTCGTGAATATTCGACGATTAGGTCGCCGCTATGCGAAAATTCGATGCGCAATGTAAGTCTATGGGAAGCCCGAATAGTTGCTATTCGGTAACTATTCGGGTTTCCCATAGACTTAGATTGCGCATTGAATATTCGCAAATAGTCGAATAGCGGTGACCTATTCATCGAATATGGGGGTAGTCGAATATTTGAGGTATTCAATCATCCCTATTTATTACCAAAGACCATAACTACTTTCTGCAGTCTCTAACTACAAGGTGTAGTGTTTTCGTGTACACCTCCTTCGATTACTTAGAGAACTAAATTATATACCCTTCTTTCTTGATCATGTTTGACACTTGTAGAAAGTAATAGATTACATGTCATCAACCTGCCCAGGCTAAATTAAATGCTTCTAACCTGCACTTGAGCTGACGATTTCCAAAACCTACAACAGCCACTGGGATTGCTACTTTAGGGGCAACATTTGGCTTCAGGGTCATTGAAGCGTTATAAAGAGTCAAGAATGTCTCATGTCTTAAAGACATAATCTCAAGACATTAAATTGCTTTACACAGCATGAAAATAAGCAAGTTTGTAATTGGTTTGCTTTTTCTATCTACTGACATTCTTCTGCAATGAGAGCTTTTATTGTTTATTGTGTACCAGCTGGTTTCCATGGAGCTCAGCTTGTTGTGACTGCCCAGATCAAGGCTGAAGGAGCACAATAGCTACATTCAATGACAGACTTTATCTCCTAACATACCAGATGTCTGCAGCCCATTAATTTCTATACAGCAGTTAACTGTTCAACTCCCTCCTCATTCATCTCAAATCCGAACAAGCTGTTCTTACTAAATCACAAGGCCCCAGCATCGACGTCTCCCAGGTCAAGTCTGGTAATCACTGCTCTTACTGTCCTGAGCTGTGTGTTTGTTCAAATGCACTACTATATCAATATGTATATATACAGTGCCTACAAGTAGTCTTCAACCCCCTGCAGATTTAGCAGGTTTGATAAGATGCAAATAAGTTAGAGCCTGCAAACTTCAAACAAGAGCAGGATTTATTAACAGAAGCATAAATCTTACAAACCAACAAGTTATTTTGCTCAGTTAAATTTTAATACATTTTCAACATAAAAGTGTGGGTCAATTATTATTCAACCCCTAGGTTTAATATTTTGTGGAGCAGTTCTACTATTCATATGTGAGGCCGTATGGCACATTTTATAAAAATATTTTAGTGTAGGACTGCTTCAAATGAGATTTGCCGTGACGTGGCGAAGCAGCTCAAGAAATTGCAATTTTTTGCCAAAAATCTCAAAATTTTTAAAATAAGTACAGTTTGGAATGTTTAGTGCTGTAGTGCACATTTGGTGCTGCTTTTTGTTTTTTCTTCATTGAATTGGTCGGTGGTTGACCTCCACCTTGCTTTGCACCCCAATTTGGGATGTATTCCATCTGTCTAGATTTTTGCGGTTGGTGACTGTTCACATTAAGTCATCAGGCTTTGTCCACAGGCTATTTACTTCATGCAGCATTTGCTTGGACCTGTCCCGCCCACAGCCATGACTCAGTCATGGGTACGGGATTGAAATAGACCAGGTGAGTGCTGCTAAGAGCAGTTCTACTATTCATATGTGAGGCCGTATGGCACATTTTATAAAAATATTTTAGTGTAGGACTGCTTCAAATGAGATTTGCCGTGACGTGGCGAAGCAGCTCAAGAAATTGCAATTTTTTGCCAAAAATCTCAAAATTTTTAAAATAAGTACAGTTTGGAATGTTTAGTGCTGTAGTGCACATTTGGTGCTGATTTTTGTTTTTTCTTCATTGAATTGGTCGGTGGTTGACCTCCACCTTGCTTTGCACCCCAATTTGGGATGTATTCCATCTGTCTAGATTTTTGCGGTTGGTGACTGTTCACATTAAGTCATCAGGCTTTGTCCACAGGCTATTTACTTCATGCAGCATTTGCTTGGACCTGTCCCGCCCACAGCCATGACTCAGTCATGGGTACGGGATTGAAATAGACCAGGTGAGTGCTGCTAAGAGCAGTTCTACTATTCATATGTGAGGCCGTATGGCACATTTTATAAAAATATTTTAGTGTAGGACTGCTTCAAATGAGATTTGCCGTGACGTGGCGAAGCAGCTCAAGAAATTGCAATTTTTTGCCAAAAATCTCAAAATTTTTAAAATAAGTACAGTTTGGAATGTTTAGTGCTGTAGTGCACATTTGGTGCTGCTTTTTGTTTTTTCTTCATTGAATTGGTCGGTGGTTGACCTCCACCTTGCTTTGCACCCCAATTTGGGATGTATTCCATCTGTCTAGATTTTTGCGGTTGGTGACTGTTCACATTAAGTCATCAGGCTTTGTCCACAGGCTATTTACTTCATGCAGCATTTGCTTGGACCTGTCCCGCCCACAGCCATGACTCAGTCATGGGTGCGGGATTGAAATAGACCAGGTGAGTGCTGCTAAGAGCAGTTCTACTATTCATATGTGAGGCCGTATGGCACATTTTATAAAAATATTTTAGTGTAGGACTGCTTCAAATGAGATTTGCCGTGACGTGGCGAAGCAGCTCAAGAAATTGCAATTTTTTGCCAAAAATCTCAAAATTTTTAAAATAAGTACAGTTTGGAATGTTTAGTGCTGTAGTGCACATTTGGTGCTGCTTTTTGTTTTTTCTTCAAAGAGTCAAGAATGTCTCATGTCTTAAAGACATAATCTCAAGACATTAAATTGCTTTACACAGCATGAAAATAAGCAAGTTTGTAATTGGTTTGCTTTTTCTATCTACTGACATTCTTCTGCAATGAGAGCTTTTATTGTTTATTGTGTACCAGCTGGTTTCCATGGAGCTCAGCTTGTTGTGACTGCCCAGATCAAGGCTGAAGGAGCACAATAGCTACATTCAATGACAGACTTTATCTCCTAACATACCAGATGTCTGCAGCCCATTAATTTCTATACAGCAGTTAACTGTTCAACTCCCTCCTCATTCATCTCAAATCCGAACAAGCTGTTCTTACTAAATCACAAGGCCCCAGCATCGACGTCTCCCAGGTCAAGTCTGGTAATCACTGCTCTTACTGTCCTGAGCTGTGTGTTTGTTCAAATGCACTACTATATCAATATGTATATATACAGTGCCTACAAGTAGTCTTCAACCCCCTGCAGATTTAGCAGGTTTGATAAGATGCAAATAAGTTAGAGCCTGCAAACTTCAAACAAGAGCAGGATTTATTAACAGAAGCATAAATCTTACAAACCAACAAGTTATTTTGCTCAGTTAAATTTTAATACATTTTCAACATAAAAGTGTGGGTCAATTATTATTCAACCCCTAGGTTTAATATTTTGTGGAATAACCCTTGTTTGCAATTACAGCTAATAATCGTCTTTTATAAGACCTGATCAGGCCGGCACAGGTCTCTGGAGTTATCTTGGCCCACTCCTCCATGCAGATCTTCTCCAAGTTATCTAGGTTCTTTGGGTGTCTCATGTGGACTTTAATCTTGAGCTCCTTCCACAAGTTTTCAATTGGGTTTAGGTCAGGAGACTGACTAGGCCACTGCAACACCTTGATTTTTTCCCTCTTGAACCAGGCCTTGGTTTTCTTGGCTGTGTGCTTTGGGTCGTTGTCTTGTTGGAAGATGAAATGATGACCCATCTTAAGATCCTTGATGGAGGAGCGGAGGTTCTTGGCCAAAATCTCCAGGTAGGCCGTGCTATCCATCTTCCCATGGATGCGGACCAGATGGCCAGGCCCCTTGGCTGAGAAACAGCCCCACAGCATGATGCTGCCACCACCATGCTTGACTGTAGGGATGGTATTCTTGGGGTCATATGCAGTGCCATCCAGTCTCCAAACGTCACGTGTGTGGTTGGCAACCAAGATCTCGATCTTGGTCTCATCAGACCAGAGAACCTTGAACCAGTCTGTCTCACAGTCCTCCAAGTGATCATGAGCAAACTGTAGACGAGCCTTGACATGACGCTTTGAAAGTAAAGGTACCTTACGGGCTCGTCTGGAACGGAGACCATTGCGGTGGAGTACGTTACTTATGGTATTGACTGAAACCAATGTCCCCACTGCCATGAGATCTTCCCAGAGCTCCTTCCTTGTTGTCCTTGGGTTAGCCTTGACTCTTCGGACAAGCCTGGCCTTGGCACGGGTGGAAACTTTCAAAGGCTGTCCAGGCCGTGGAAGGCTAACAGTAGTTCCATATGCCTTCCACTTCCGGATGATGCTCCCAACAGTGGAGACAGGTAGGCCCAACTCTTTGGAAAGGGTTTTGTACCCCTTGCCAGCCTTGTGACCCTCCACGATCTTGTCTCTGATGGCCTTGGAATGCTCCTTTGTCTTTCCCATGTTGACCAAGTATGAGTGCTGTTCACAAGTTTGGGGAGGGTCTTAATTAGTCAGAAAAGGCTGGAAAAAGAGATAATTAATCCAAACATGTGAAGCTCATTGTTCTTTGTGCCTGAAATACTTCTTAATACTTTAGGGGAACCAAACAGAATTCTTGTGGTTTGAGGGGTTGAATAATTAATGACCCTCTGAATAAACTTTTCACAATTTTAAAAAAAAATAAAAAAAGAAATAACATTCTTTTTTGCTGCAGTGCATTTCACACTTCCAGGCTGATCTACAGTCCAAATGTCTCACAATGCCAAGTTAATTCCGAATGTGTAAACCTGCTAAATCTGCAGGGGGTTGAATACTACTTGTAGGCACTGTAGCTATATTAAAATACACTCCAGAACAAACCATTGATAGCTGAAAGTGTTACAACAAAACTTTTCCTGAGCTTTATAGTTCTACTAATACTACAGCTCTGCTGCTCAGTAGAACTGTGACACATACTGTCATGTTGCCCATACTGTCAGAAACCAGGAAGGAGACTGCAAAGCTATGTGGTGCTCAAGAGACAACCTTAGAAGAACCTATCAGTCTTCCTGCATAATTTCTTCTGAGAATCATCCACAATTAAATGATTTTTCTAGAAACATTACACTAGTTTCTGATCAACATGTATGCTTCAGATTTGTGCTGTAAGTGGCAAATAAGGTTGCACATCAGCCACTTTATGAATACCTACTGCAGGGATAATAAGTGATGTAAATGGTATTAAAAAGCATTACTGACTTTCGACAACAACTAATCATTGATTAACTGGTCATCATAATTCCAAAACTTGCTCATAGGTTCTCTGCAAAGAATTTTAATTCCTATGACTATTCTGTGTTATTTTTATTCATCCCTATTCTTTTATTTTGCAATTTTTCTTGATGTTTTGTATTGTGACAGCAAAACGAGAAGCAGATAGAAAGAACTTCAATTACAAGACCTTCAGTATTCTGCCAGGAATAATCTTCAGTTGAATGAATGGGAAATCTCACAGAGGTAACAATTTCAGGACAGGGTGTCTTGTTATGCAACAAAAAGAAATCATTTTAATTGACTTTTCCCGTCTTAGGAAATAGTCCAACCTTACTGATGGAATGATAAAAGTCGTATAGCTTGCATGCTGAATGTTAAACCTTAGGGAGTAACTGATCGTTGCTGAATAATTACAGTAGGTGTAAATGGATAGAGGAATACTATATAGAACATTGTGAGCACGCTTTAGTTCATGTATAGAAGATATAACTCATGAAAAATACATATTGTTCTAAAAACTATAGGATTGTAAATCATTTTGAAAAGTATAATGAAATTTCGAATCTCTAAAACGTTCTTAAATCATATGCCAAGTAGATTTCTTCCAAGAACAAAACACTAAGACATCTAATTTTCAAAACATCCATTGTCTGCAAAGTACATTCTGTATTTGGGCTAAAATGTATTTTCCTTCTTTATGGTATCTTCTGCTATATTAATAAAAAATTCAAATTATAAATATAATAGCAGCAAATGTCCAGACATTATTTGATAGCTCACAGTCCTTAAACAACTGCAGAATATCAATAAGAACAGATCTTTATTTGATCAAGCTTTATAAAAGGGGTTGTCTAGTCGTGTTTCTAAATGTTGGCCGTGTAAAAATAAAAAAGTAGAGACACCTACTTATGACTCCTACATTGATCTGCTGGACCCAACAGTATTGACATATATAAGTACAAGGAGAAAACAGATGCGTAGTCAGGGCAATATCCGAGGGTCAGTCCAAGAGAGCATGTAGTAAGTTTAGGGGGAAAGCAGAGACGTAGTCAGGTAATGGTTCAAGGTCAAACAGGCAGGAGGTCATGACAGGAACAGGGAGTGGGCAGAGAGGAATCAAATAACAGTCTGGCAACAGAGAACAAAGATCAGAACAGAGATACACACCAACAGCACAACTGCAAAACCAGAAAACACAACTGGTGATGTCCTGGGTGAGCATGCTCAGTAAAGGAGCCTGTGCAATTACCAGGAAGGTGGGACACCTGAGTAATCACCACCAACATGGAATTCTGTGCAGTCAAACACACTACACTGCTAGCTAGTAACACAGGAGAGTGCATCAGAGCATCTCCAAAGGCAAGATGCTTTGCACAGAGTAATCATGACAGGTGGAACACCTGAATAATCAGCACCAACATGGAATCCTGTGCTATTAAACACACTGCTAGCTCAGTAACACAGGAAAGTGCAGCAGAGCATCTCCAAAGACAAGGTGCTCTGTACATAGGAATTGTGACAATGGGGCACACTCCAAAAGGTATGGTGAAATAAAGATTCATTCAAAAGGTGTGCTACCTTTCTCTACATTATTTTATTCATTCATAGGTTTGGTATTTGTTTTATTATATTGCCATTACCTTGAATGAGAGCCTTTGGGACCAGAATACACATAGATAACATTTGTCTGAACCCATGTATTTTTGTGAAATGGCCAACCATTTGATGTCCATAAGGGCCTGCTTAAGTAGCAAAATGATTTTGGGTAGAGAAGGATCATGCAGTTTGGTTTTCAGGACCTATCCTATAGTTCTCAGCTGCTGATAAAGAAGTCTGGCCCTAACTTTCTCCTGTCTCCCTATTGAAATACCATTAATGCTTGCTCAAGAGCTCATGTATAGTGATCCCTCCTTTATAAATAAGTGAACCCTTGGATATTTAGGTTTACCAGTTTCGGGAACTATTAAAAAAATAGTTTGGTTTGGGACCCAAACTTGTCCGTGGATGCTGAACCCTATAAAAGTCAATGGAGACCCGAACTTGTGTGTTGTAAAATGGCTATCAAACGGTTATTATAAGGGCTAGGGACTGCAAAAGGAAGCAAAATAGGGGCAATTGTTCTACAAATAGATGTGGATAGGGAAATTACTGAAAGGCATTTTGTCACCATACATAGGAAGTAAATGAATAAATTAAAAATGCTAATAGTGCTCCCACAGATACTGCTGTCAGAGTTATCACACAGAGCAAATTTCAAAAAGGCCAATACAGAGCCTGTTTTCAGAGTTGCTCCACACAGAGAAAATTGTTAAAGTTTCCCCACAGAGCATCAAGTTTATCAAAAGGCCCCATACAGAGCCTGTTTTCTCAGTTGACCCACACAGCCAAGATTGTTACAGTTCCCACACAGAGCAACATTTCTCAAAATGACACCTATAGAGCTTGTTTTCCCAGTTCACCCACACAGATAAGATTTTTATTGTTCCCCTACAGAGCAAACATTCTCAAAAAGAGCCCGTTTTCCCAGTCCACCCACACAGTCAAGATTGTTAGAATTACCCCACAAAACAACAATTCTCAAAAAAGCCTGTGCCTTGCCTGTTTCCAGAGTTTAATGAATAAAGATGTGTCGATGCTCTACCAGATCATAAACAACCAGCCAAGCAATGGTATAAATGATAATGTGGTGACAATTAAAATATAACTTTTAATGATAAATCATTACAAATGCTACCACACAACACGTAAGGTTGTAAAACCAACCTAAAATCAAAAACAGAGCAAGTGTAGTATATAGCTCTCACTATAACAAAGACGGACAAATTTACAGTGAGGGCTTCCCTCACCGTACATAAAGATTAACAGGGTGACTGAATTTAAATAGTTGCCACACCATGTGTACGCCAAATTTATCAGTCGCATACCCCACAGTGTAAAAATCACCAGAATCACAGGTTAACAACACTGTGGCCCGAATCACAGGTTAGCAACACTGTGGCCCGAATCACAGGTTAGCAACACTGTGGACAGAATCACAGGTTAGTAACACTGTGGACAGAATCACAGGTTAGCAACACTGTGGCAGAATCACAGGTTAGCAACACTGTGGCAAAATCACAGGTTAGCAACATTGTGGCAGAATCACAGGTTAGCAACACTGTTGCACTATGCCATGCCCGGACACACTATGTTGGAAGTCCGTACTATATTGAACCCTTTTGGTTTGTTGACCAGAATCCCCTGTTGATTAAGTTAATTAAGAAACGCGTTGGGAGGTCATAGAACGTGTAAGGTCAGATTGTTGCCATTTGGGGAGTATTGTGAGGCTGTTTTTGCCCCCTCCCCCATTGGAACAGTTTCTATTTCTTGCCACAGTGTTGTTAAAAGTTATATTTTAATTGTCACCACATTATCATTTATACCATTGCTTGGCTGGTTGTTTTTGTTTTTAGAGTTTACCCACATAGTAAAGGTTGTTATTTTTCCCCCACAGAACAAGAATTTTGAAAAAGGTCCTAACAGAGCTTGTTTTAAGTGTTTACCCAGACAGACAAGATTGACAGAATTACCCAAAGAGCAACAATTTTCAAAAAGCCCCATAGAGAGCCTATTTTTACAGTTGACCCATACAGATCCCAGAACCCCTTTAAAATAACAGGACAAAAACTAAAATAAAAATGCCTCCATGAAGAAGGTCAAAGTGGAGGTGAAGGTGGAAGTGGCGGTCTCGGTGGAATAAGAGGGAGAGGTAGCAAAAACTGTTTTTTCTTTGTTTTTTGAACCAGGAAGAGGAGGTCCAAATGAAGGAGGAGGTTGAGATAGACATAGTGGTATAGGTGAAAGAGGTGGAGGAGGTGTTAGCAAACCCTTTTATTACATTTTTTAATTGCAGGGTTTTCTTTGTTTTTTTGCAGGGAGGCCTCAAAACAATGTGAATGGAAAATAGAGAATACCAGTGACTGTGTGAGGCTGGTATAGTTGTCTAGTCAGCCAAAGGTACAGAAAAGCCCTTTGTGATCCCCGCCTGGTTAATTTTAAAGAATGTGAGCTTGCCCATGTTGGGTGTCAACAGGTAGATATGCCTCTCTGTCATCACAGCCCCTGCCAGGCAAAACACATGTTTTGACAGTACACATGCCGCAGGGCAGGCCAGCACCTCCAAGGCATAAAGGGCATGCTCAAGCCATGTGTACAATTTGGAGACCCAGAAATTCAATGGGGCAGACAAATCCCTTAGTATGGATAGACATGTAGAGTGGACATATACTAATTAACCATGTTGTTGAAATGCTGCCTCCTGCTAGTACGGACTGCATTACATGGTGGTGACAAATGTTGTGGCATGCTGCCAATTAATTTTTTGTCACATTTTGTCCATGATAACCCTCCCTTTCAAAGTGGTGCTAGTGCAGGATATAATGAGATGCTAGTCACTACTTACGGATAGTATAGATGGATGGGTAGTCAGACAAGCCGGGGTCAGGAAACTGGAGTACATGACAGAACACAGGTCAGGGAGTTAGCAGAAACGCAGTCAAAACACAAGACGAGGGTCAGAATTCCATAAGAGTACATATTAGATTCAGGGAGCAGACAGAGATGTTATCAAATAATAAACCGAGGTCAGAGGCCAGGAGGTAATGACAAGAACAGGGAGTGGGCAGGGAAGAGTGAGTCAATCAACGTTCCGGGGTCAGAAAACGTAGATCAGAACAGAAGCACAAACACAAGCCAAAAGCACAGCTGCAGAACCAGAGAGTACGACTGGCAAGGTTCTGGGAGAGCATGCTCAGTAATGAAACAGAGCAATTACCAGGAAGGTGGTACATAACATGGAATCCTGTGCTGTCAAACATCCTGTAAGCTAGTGCTCAAAGAAACACAGCAGAGAATTTTCAAATGCAAGATGCTCTGCACAAAGGAAACATGTTACTGCCGGCTATGTAGTTCAGAAAGGTGCAGCAAAACATCATCTGTGTGCAAGATGCCCTGCAGAGTGGGATCATGACACATTCTTAGTATAAGACAGTTTATGTGTAAGTTAATATGATTTTGTTGGAGAGTTGGATAGAGACCGACAGAGCGAGATAGACATAGACAGTCACAAATACAGATAGAGACAAACAAACACAGACAGACACAGACAAAGACAGACAGACAGAAACAGAGACAGACAGACAGACAGACAGACAGAGATATACACAGACAGACACAGACAGACAGAAACAGAGAGATAGAGACAGCCACAGACAGACAGAGAATGATAGACATAGAGACAGACAGGGAGACAGACAGACAGAAAGAAAGAGACAGACAGAGAGAGACAGAAAGAAATACAGAGAAAGAGATACAAAGTGAGAGACAGAGAGAGAGGAAAAGAGAGAGAGACAGAGGCAGAGCGAGACAGAGGGACAGACAGAGACAGACAGAGAGATGGATAGAGATATGGCTTGAGAGAGACAGAGAGAGACAGACAGACAGAGACAGATAGAGACATACACAGAAAGGCAGACACAGACAGACAGATATAGACAGACAGAGACAGACAGACAGAGGCAGACATAGACAGATAGACACAGACAGTAAATGTGAGTCAGGAACAATAGCTTCCTGCTGTAGTAATATTTGGCTAACCGGTATCTCATGTGTATGGATTGGCCCACTAAAGGTCTTAATCAGACGTCCGTGATTTTTCTAGTATGGAAAAACCAGACTGATTTTCATAAATAGTTTTGCTAAGATTTTCATCCATTTTTGGTGAGTGTCTTAGTTTTTACCATCAGTGTTTCATTAATGATTTCCTTATGAAAAAAATAATACATTTCAAATCTTCTCCTGTCCAGTACTATGTTTGAAATGGATATGCTACAGATGCATACAGATGACAAAGTATGGATAATTTTGATCTGTGACTTAGCTCAAAAATGGATTTGTCTCTGGTCAGTTTTGAGGACTAGAGATTAGCGAACCTTCCAAGGTTCGGTTTGCTGAGTCCAACCGCACAAGTGGTATATTCATTGAATCTTTATTGAACTGAACTTCGAACATTTATCGAACCTGTCCGAACCCCATTGACCTCAAGGAGAGGCCAAACATAAGACAAAGAAAACACTCTGGGGATGGGGGGGGGGGGGAAAAAAGATTCCAAAACAGCAAAAGTACATTTTACAGTGCAGCACCACTGTTTTGGCATAGTCATTACCTTTCTAGACTACTGACATAATAAAGAAGTGGATGAGAGATAGGTGCAGGGCTGGTGCTCCCATACCCATGCAAGTACAGACAAGTGACAACTTTTAGACCTATCTTGGAATCTTGACATTTAAAAACCATTCAGGTAGATAGCAGTACAGTAGTATCAATTTCCCTCCTCCCCATAGGGCTTTAAAAGAGCAGGGAGATACGGTCCATGCAGCATACAGGCTGTGGCCCGGCATTTCAATTTTAGAAAAATGAAGACCTGCCTGAGTGACCAATGTAAGCCTCTTGCTCCCAGAAGACTGTCACTACCCACAAGACACAACTTTGAGACTCATCTTGGAGTCTCGACATTCAAAAACCTTTTAGGCAGACAGCAGTACAGTAGCATCAATTGTTCCCCTCCCCATAGGGCTTTAAAAGAGCAGTAAGGTACTGTCCATGAAACACACAGGCTGTGGCCAAGAATTTCAATTTTAAAAATAAAGACATGCTACAGTGACCGGTGTTGGCCTCTTGCTCTCAGAAGACTGACACTACAGACAAAAATCACTTTGCGTGTGAGGTGTAATGAAAGGGTATATTTTCGTGTAGACTGTAACGACATCATCAGACTTGGAGAGACTCATTTGCACCCTAGTTTCGAAGTGTTGCTGTCCTTGCATACACAGATGAATGCAGACTCAATTTGGAAAGGCTGCAGCTGAGCAATCAAGAGCTGGTGCAGCACATGCAGGCGTTTCTGAAAATATGATGAAGGAAAGGACCTCTCACAAGAAACATCAAAAGCAATATGGGACCAGGTAAACCAATTTCTCATCCAAGAAGAAATATTGTAGGTTGCAGAATACAATATGGCTTGAAAGTGGTCCAATAACTCAATGGAAAAGAACTGTTTTGTATCAAGTACCAGTCAACCCTATACTTTATCTTATAAAATATGATTGATTTGATTGTGTGTATGGACTTGAACTTCACAAAGATGAAAGGGTGTCTGCTTTCGAAGTTCTACCAGATAGAGTTGCATCATCCTGAGTCAGCGATGCTCATTTAGCAGGGGGACTAGGGAAACCTGCAGTGAAGACCTTGATGAAGACAACCTGCCTTTTGGTGGAACTTCATGGTTGAAAATCTCTTTGCATGTAAGGTGGAAAGAAAGGGTTTCTTTTTCATGTAGACTGTAAAGAAATCTTCAAAGTTGGAATGACTTATTTTCACCCTAATTTGGCAGCATTGCTATTCTTGCATACACATATGAATGAAGACTCCTTTTGGGAATTGTAAAAGTAACCACCTCGTCTTCCTCCTCCTACTTATCTGCTGAGCTGCATAGCTGTGTGCCTCTGTGTTCACACCAAGTGAGGTCTACAACTTGATCATCAGGCTCTATGTTATCCCACTCCTCCTCTTCCTAAAAGCACAGGACAGTACGCATGAGCCTCAGGTATTGGAGTCTCATCATCATCCCCTCCACCATGGGGGTTGACGTCAGCTGACGAGGGACGGGATTTTTCTGGGATCTTACTTTGTCCAGGCTAGGATCCAACTCACAAACATTTTGAGCATTGGCAAAGATGCTTTCCTCTTCTTCAGTCTGGGAATATGTAAAGCAGACCTGTGATGCCCCCATGTGTGAACAGCTCTTGAGACTCGGCCATGTGGGGTTCCCCACAGTAATTTTGCCGGTTGGTTGTTTGTTACGCAAATGAGTGCAATTGGAGGGGGACCTCTGAGGAATAAACTTTGTGTTATAATGAGGTGCAGGAATAAGAGGAGAGGTCACTTGAAGCAGCACTTGCCAACCACTCCAGCACCTGCTGTTTATCAGCCTCATTTTAAAGTTGAAGAAATGTGCAGCTGCCAAGGAAATCTACTGTAGGAAGCTGTCCAGTACAGGAAATTGTTCTCATTTCTCTTGGGATAGGATGAGACAGCGTTTACTCACTAGTAGAGATGAGCGAACCAGTCGCGGTTTGGCTCGAGTTCGATTCGAAGAACGGAGGCCGCGTTCGAGTTCGGTTCAGCGAACCGTTCAACGAACCACTTGAACCCCATAGGAAACAATGGGAGGCAAACACATAAAAACACCTAGAAAACACCCTCAAAGGTGTCCAAAAAGTGACAAACAACTCACAAGACAACACAAACACATGGGAAAGTGACAAGAACAAATTCTCATGCGAAAACAAAACAGCTTGACAAGGAAAAAGAGGACGAGACACAGATATAGGCATGGCATGACCTTCTAAAATCATGCAAAACACCACAAGGGGACTCCAAGACTCCAAGGAGTCTCCCTTTTTTCCAAAAATTGGGCCACACAGACACCCCTTCAGTGGCAGCACTTGTGCCCCAGTTGTACACTTCACAGGTAGATTTGCATCAAGCACATTCAAAAATACGCCATCCTTAACTGTCTCCAGGATGGCACCGGGGTAGGTAGCAAAGTCTTTGCTGATCCCAGATCTGTTCATCTTGGATCATTTTTAGAAACACTGCAAGCAAGGGTTACTCCAAGCGGAGTCTCCCTTTTTTCCAAAAATTGGGCCACACAGACACCCCTTCAGTGGAAGCACTTGTGCCCAGTTGAAAACTTGACAGGTACATTTGCATCAAGCACATTCTAAATCCACAAGCATTTACTCTCCACAGGATGACACAGGGGTAGTAAAGTCCTTGAGGATCCATGACTTCTTCATCTTGATGAACGTTAGTCTGTCCACATTGTCACTGGAGAGACGCGTGCACTTATCTGTCAGCACACACCCAGCAGCACTGAAGACACGTTCTGAGACAACGCTGGCAGCTGGACATGACAAGATCTCTAAGGCGTAAGTGGAGAGCTCAGGATATTTTTCAAGATTTGAAGCCCAAAATGAGCAAGGCTCCAGTTGCAAAGTCATGGTATCGATGTTCATTTGGAGATACTCCTGTATAATCCTTTCCAGCCGTTGACTATGTGTCAGACTTCTTGTCTCTTGTGGCCTTGCAAACGATGGTCTAAAAAAATTATGAAACTATTCAATAAAATTGCTGTTACCAACACCAGATACAGTGCTGCTGGTATGGTTAGACTGTTGATGACGAGACAGTTCCATGTTTGTCAAGTTCCAACTGGGAGATTCACTCCGTGCACCACTGGAGTTTGGTGGAAAAGCCGAGCTAAGATCAAGTAACAGCTTCTTCTGATACTCCTGCATACGTGCGTCCCTTTCTATGGCTGGAATTATTTCACAAAATTTGGACTTGTACCGGGGATCTAATAGTGTGGCAACCCAGTAGTCATCATCACTTCTAATTTTGACAATCCGAGGGTCATGTTGTAGGTAGTGCATCAAGAAGGCGCTCATGTGTCTTGCGCATCCATGCGGACCAAGTCCACGCTGTGTTTGTGGCATAGAGGTGCTAACTGTGCTTTCTTCCTCTGACATCCCCCCCAACCTCTTTCAACTGAAATTTGACCAAGGTCTCCCTCATCTGCTGAGTCTTCCATGTCCATGGACAGTTCGTCCTCCATTTCTTCATGTTCTCCTGCACCTTCCTCCACATTTTGCCTGCTACCATGCGCCCTTGTTGATCCCTCTCCCCCACCGTCCCATGTCTGCCACCTTGGTGATGATGGACGTCTGGACCTTGCAGATGTTAGTATCCCTCTCGCATATGAATCCTCCTGTACTTCCTCCCCTTCCTGTTGTCCCACCCCCTGACTCCAAATAGTGTTTAGCGTGTGCTCCAGCATGTAAATGACTGGAATTGTCATGCTGATAATGGCATTGTCAGCGCTAAACATATTCGTAGCCATGTCGAAACTTTGCAGAAGGGTGCATAGGTCATTGAGCTGAGACCACTCCATCAGGGTGATCTGCCCCACTTCTGCATCTCGTTGGCCCAGGCTTTAAGTCATGACGTATTGCACCAGTGCTTGGCGGTGCTGCCACAGTCGCTGTAACATGTGGAGAGTCGAATTCCAGCGTGTCGGCACATCGCATTTCAGACGATGAACCGGCAGGCCGAAAGACTTCTGGAGCGATGCAAGTCGCTCAGCTGTGGCGCTTGAACGGCGGAAGTGAGCAGACAGTTTTCATGCCCTGTGCAGAAGGCCATCTAGGCCAGGATAGTGTGTTAAAAATTGCTAGACAACAAGGTTCAACACATGAGCCATACAAGGCACGTGTGTCACCTTGCCCAGGCGAAGGGCCGCACCCAGGTTTGCAGCATTGTCGCACACGGCCTTACCTGGCTGCAGGTTGAGTGGAGACAACCATTTAGCAAACTCGGTCTCCAGAGCTGCCCACAACTCAGCCGCTGTGTGACTCTTATTTCCAAGACATTTCAAGCTAAAGACCGCCTGATGCTGTTGCGCTCTGCTGCCAGCATAGTAATGAGGTGTGCATGATTCCTTGTGTGCAGTTACAACGCTGGGGGGCCTGACCAGGCAGGCTTGGGGCGGCGTCGGAGGACCCAGACGAGGTGCAAGAGGCAGAAGCGTTGGAGAAACTAAGACAGAAAGAGGATTGACGCACAAGTCGTGGGGATGGGAAGACTTGTTCAGCAGACCCTTCTCCATCTATCACCATAGCTACCTAGTGCCCAGTCAGCGACATGTAACATCCCTGTCCATGCTTACTGGTCCAAGTGTCGGTGGTGAAATGCACCTGTTCACACACAGATTTTCTCAAGGAAGTGGTGATGTTGTGTGCGACATGCAGGTGTAGCGCAGGCACACCTTTCTTAGAGAAGTAGTGGCGACTAGGCATCTGGTACTGAGGCACAGCGACGGACATAAGGTCTCAAAAATCCGCTGTGTACACCAGGCAGAAAGGCAGCATTTCGGAGGCCAAGAGCTTACAGAGGGATAACATCAATCTCTTAGCTTTGTCGTCGGTCGGAGGAAATGACCTTTTATTTGTCCACATCTGAGGGACAGAGATCTGGCTGCTGTGTGGAGACGGTGGTGAGTGGTGTGTCCCCGGAAAAATGCAGGTTTGTGAGGAAAGTGCAGGCGGAGACATGATGTTGCCTTCATCCAAAGTTGGTGCTATCGATGTTTGAGAGAGCTTGTCACCCGCACTTGTTTCCCTTTCCAAACCAACTGACGACCTGCGAAGCAAACTGCCTGTTGTGGTTAAAGAGGTGGAAGGTCTGCGTGGAAGAACAGATGTGCCAGCTGTCCCCACAGTCATAGAAGATGAAGAGCGCACGTATGCACTGGAAGGGGCAGGCGGTGGATGGCCCGCTACGCTAGGCCGCATTTCAGCACAGTGAGCTTGCCACTGGAACGTATGATAGCTATTCATGTGACGATTCATGGAAGAAGTTGTCAATCTGCTCTACTTACAGATTCCCGACATATTTTACAGATCACATGATTTGGGCGATCCTTTGCAAGGTCAAAAAAGGACCAGGCTAGGCAAGGCTTAGAGGACATGCGACCTGCTGAGCCACTCCGACTGGTGCTCAGAGGCAGAGTGGTGACTGAGGATGCAGTTGTAGATGTGCTACCAGTACTCCTCCTCTGTCCAGGAAGGTGCAAGGTAACTTCGTCGTCAGTTGCATCCTCCTCCACCGCCTCTGTTGACCTCGAGTGCCTGACTGTGTGTTGACAGTAGGTGGGATCCAAACTTCATCATCAAGCGTTGTGTTTGCACTTTCCTCACCCTCAGACCTAGCCTCTTCCTGCCCTGACCGAATATTTAAGTTGTCATCCCAATCTGGTATCTGCGTCTCATCGTCATCAGTATGTTCCTCATTGTCTATAACAACAGGTGTTACAGTTTGGGAAAAAGGGTCAACATTATGCTCAGAAAATAACTCCGGCACACTCCAAAGAATTATGTTCAAACAAATATCTTTTTATTGTAGTATAGTCCGTAGTGAAAATTGGTATTATACAGACAGTGTCACAGAACGTTTTCGGCAAGCTATGCCTTTCTCAAAGAAATGTCAGTAGAAACTAATGAAGGGCACAAGGAAAGCAATTAAAGCTAATACCAATGTGTATGATCCATAGAAGATGGCCTGAAACTTTAAAAATAGGTTTCATAACATGTATAATGATGTTAAAGAAGGGGGACAGGTGGTCATCGATGATAATGACTATTTTTACTGACTCTATTATAGGAAACAGATCTTATATCTCACGGGTCTATGCCCGCATTACCGTAGACAAACTGCTTTAAGCTATAAGAAAGAGGAACCTTTGTATATATATATGGTAACACTCACTTACTACAGTCCACATTGAAAGAGGGAAAATGTTACATCCCTTTGGTGAAAACCTTATGTATATGAGGTGAGTCACACAGGCTGTAATTCGCAATGGGCACGGGAAAGAGGAGACAAACTCCTGGAATGAAAGCCTGTGATAAGGCTGCTCATTAGGCAGGTGACCGCTGTTTTTTTTTTTTTTCCGAATATTTAAGTTGTCATCACAATCTGGTATCTGTGTCTCATCGTCATCAGTATGCTCCTCATTGTCTCCACCAAGAGGTGTTACAGTTTGTGAATGAGGGTCTACATTATGCTCAGAAACTTGGTCATCAGGGCCTGAATCTGAGTCACAAAGCTTCTGGGCATCACTGTAGACCATTTCCTGGTCTGTACTCACTGTAGCTTGGGAGCAGACCTCTTATTCCCAGGCTATAGTGTGACTGAACAGCTCTGCAAACTCAGCCATCTTTGTTACACCATACTCTGCAGGGCGGGTGGAGACTTGAGAGCTGGGAGATAGCAAGTGCGATTGTGATGACAACTCAGAGGACTGTTGTTTTTTGGATTTAGAAGTTGAGGTGGAGGAGAGGGCACTTGTTGAAGCACTTGAGATCCATTCAAGCATGTGCTTTTTTTGTGCATCATCTACCTTTCTTCCAGTTGTTTTGTTCCGTAAAAAATGGAGCACATTGGATTGGAAGTAGTAGACATCTTACTTTTGCTGGAAGATGGCCTATCTTCAGCAGATGTTAATGTAGCTTTTCCACCTTCTCCACGGACACAATCTTTTTTTCCTTTTACAACACGCCTGTTCCCCTTTCCACCAGCATCTGTCCTTTTGCCACTCATATTGTTAGAGACAAGATTGGCCACTTAAAATGTGGTAGCAAAAATTGAGAGGTGGTGTAGATTGCAGACGTGGTCTAGCTTTATTGACAGCTGAAGAAACAATACTGACTATCCCTGACAATGCAACTATGGCCCTACAACTGACAGCACTCTTTGCTATTAAAATAGCTTTGCAAAAAAGGGCAGCAGGGTACAATGCAGAGGTGGTGGGATTTGCTTGGCACAAGTGGGACACTAATGGAGTACAGCAGCCACTTTTTGGATGTCACTAACTGGCAGCACTCTTTGCTATTAAAATAGCTTTGCAAAAAAGGGCAGAAGGGTACAATGCAGAGGTGGTGGGACTTGCTTGGCACAAGTGGGACACTAATGGAGTACAGCAGCCACTTTTTGGATGGCACTAACTAGCAGCACTCTTTTCTATTAAAATAGCTTTGCAAAAAAGGGCAGGAGGGTACAGTGGCCGGGTTGTGGGTCAGTGTAGAGGAAAGGAAGCCTCACTTTCTATCCCTCCTAATGGTGAAATGCAGCAAGGAATTCCCTAAGCTTAGGTACACAGACACTGTTATCTGAAGCTGTATGCAGCATTTCCATGGACCTGACTGTCACCTATGGCTCTGAGCCTGAGAAAATGAGCGCTGAAATGGGCTGAAATAAACTTCTGTTCCTATTCTGTAAAGCGCTGTGTATATAGCGTACACAGCAGGACCGGCAACAGGAGCTGCGTGAGCGGTGACTGTCACCCAGACGCAGAAGGCAGATAATGGCGCCGTGAGGGAAAATGGCCGTATTTATAATGCAAGGACATGTGACATTCACAACCTATGACACATGCCCTTGCTTGTCTGGCAAAAAGTCCACTTACCGTATTTTTCAGACTATAAGACACACCTGACCATAAGACGCACCCTGGTTTTAGAGGAGGAAAATAGGAAAATAAAACTTTAAGCAAAAAAATGTGATCATGACACACTGTAATGGGGCGAGGATCTGCTGCTGACACTGTTATGGGGGTAATGTCCCCAAATTCTCTACTAAGGTACCCCATCCTGGTAATGATCCTCCTGCCTTGTATATGATCCTACTATAAACCCTCATCCTGCTCATATACCTCCATCCTGCTCATATACCCCCATCCTGCTTATATACCAGCATCCTGCTTATATACCAGCATCCTGCTCATATTCCCCCATCCTGTTCATATACCCCATCCTATTGATATACCCCCCATCCATCCTGCTCATATTCCCCCATCTATCCTGCTCATATACCCCCATCCTGTTCATATACCGCCATCCTGTTCATATACCCCCCCATCCATCCTGCTCATATACTCCCATCCTGTTCATATACCCTATCCTGTTCATATACTCCCATCCTGTTCATATACTCCCATCCTGTTCATATACTCCCATCCTGTTCATATACCCCATCCTGTTCATATACCCCCCATCCATCCTGCTCATATACCCCCATCCTGTTCATATATCCCCCCATCCATCCTGCTCATATACTCCCATCCTGTTCATATACCCCCATCCTGTTCATATACCCCCATCCATCCTGCTCTTATACTCCCATCCTGCTCATATACTGCCATCCTGTTCATATACCCTATCCTGCTCATATACTCCGATCCTGTTCATATTCCCCCATCCATCCTGCTCTTATACTGCCATCCTGTTCATGTACCCCATCCTGTTCATATACCCCCCTTCCATCCTGTTAATATACCCCCCATCCTGCTATATGCCCCCATCGTGCTCATATACCATCCTGGTATATGGCCTTTATCCTATAGCACAGAGAAAAAAAAACAAACATTTATACTCACCTTTTCCTCACTCCCAGCAGCCGATCATCTTCCTCTCTGCAGTGTGCAGCACGCGATGTCTTCCTGTCTGTGCCGATCACCTCATCAACACAGATCAGCTGACCGGCACAGACAGGAAGACATCGCGTGCTGCAGTGGGACGGCTCCACACATGGGGACGGGTGAGTGTACTGATTCACTGCACCCCGCGCTGATGATGACCGCGCAGGGAGCAGTGAATACAGCCGCACATGATCACTCCAGGCAGTAATTGCCAGGGGTGATCATGCGGCCCGGATCTTTACTATGCGCGCGTCCCCACTCGTCCTCCCGCCCACCTGTCAGCGCCGGCTTCTGCGCTTAGAAATGGGCGGGAGGATGGGCGTGCATATGTAATGAGCGGGTCCACGTGGACACAGCAGGCTGCTACAGCCTGCTCGTGTCCCCGATGACCCGCTCCACCGCAGCACCTCATTCCCCGCAGCCACAGTCAGAGCATAAGACGCACCCCCAACTTTCCCCCAACATTTGGGGGAAAAAAGTGCGTCTTATGGTCCGAAAAATACGGTACCTGTGTGTGTGTCTGGGATTGGCTGACATGCTGGCCCTCCCCACTACACGCGCGCTTAGGGAAGAAAAAAAAATGGCGATCGGCATTCTCTCAGCAACACAGATCTAAACCCCGTCCCCCTCGCACACTATACGCTGAAATTAGATAATAGTGTGAATCACTGAGTGACTCACACTATTACAGTGAAAAGCCAGCTAGTAACTAGCTAGGCTTTTTGCTGAAAGAACCGTTCTCGAACGTAACTCGAGCTGCCGAACTTTTAACAAAAAGCTTGAATTCTAGTTCGATCTAGAACACCATGCAAAATCACTCGAACGTGAAATTGGCGAACCTCGAATCTCGAACCGCGCTCAACTCTACTCACTAGACCTTTGACTAGTAGAACTTCCCACACATACACCTCCAACACCCCACCTGTTCCCCCTTCCACGACAACCTCATTGTGATTTAAAACTCTTGGTTGATGTACCCTTTCCCTTTCAAACAAATATTTTGCAAACCTATGCCCACACCTTTAGCAGGTACTAATAAGAAAACATATAAATATGTTTCACTGCGGAAATTTAAGCAGGTAATTAAAATTGGCAAGAATCACTTTTAATATTGTTCCCTACCAACTTTTTAGGCCACGCATTGCTAACTAGCAAAACCTATAAATGTGTTTGCGTAATTTTGAGCAGCTAATTAAAATTGGTAAGAAATATTTTTTACATAATTCCCTAGCAACTTTTTAGGCCAGGCACTGTTAACTAGCAACACCTATAAATGTGTTTGCATACTTTTGAGCAGGCAGTAATATGTAGCAATACTTATTTACATGCGTCACTGGCAACTTTTTAGCAGGTAGTACAACTACCAATCCCTATATCTATCATGAAATGTGCCAATTTGTGGCACACACCTTTCCCTACATTGCAAGTCCCTATTCTAAAGTATCGCTCACCTATCTGTCTCAACTATCTAGCATTAAATCCCTAGCTAAGCTAACTGTCTAGCAGCATCGGCAAAAGCACTGGCGGCAGCACATTCACCAAATGGTGCAGACACAACAAGTCTGCAATTTATATGCACACGGACATGTGACTTAGGCAGCAAATCACAGAAGCCATTCAGTCTGAACTTTGAGGATGTTTGTTGCGCAGTTTGGCTGCAGCGACATCCAAAAACAAAATTAAGAAAAAAAAAATGGAGCCAAAAGGGTTCTGCTGGTCCAGGCCTCCTCCACTGATTTCACACATCCCCACATCAGATAGCACGACAATACTATACAAAAGCAGAAAATACTATTACAAAAGCATTTTTGGAAACGTGGCCAGTGTTTGGAGGAGGGGGGGAGTAAATGAACAAAAATGAACTTGCCGACTTTTGGGGAAAGTGCTCGGGTTACTGAACCTGAACGAACAGGCTAAGGCTCATATCGAATATGAAATTGGTGACCCTTTACCGAAAAGGTTCACTCATCCCTATTGAGGACCACTCAGTCTGCATAAAAACAAGCCCATGTGAACAGCACCCTACACTATAATGGGCATGAGCTTTATCCGTGAAAAACAACGGTAGACCACATATATCTTTCAAGGATGTTTGAATGAGGTCTCAGGCGAAGGACTTACGCATAGCCACACAGTATACAGACTTATATTTTAGACACCCAGAATAGAGTTCCCATAAACTGATTTAGGCCATAATGCACCTCCTACTGACATACTGTAAAACTGTGGAATGAAAAGGAAAGTTCCTATATTTAACTAGAATAAGTAATAACACGTTCACTGCTAATAAATTTGAACAATGTTCACTAGAATATAAAGGCTAGAGCTTCGCTCTCCGCATCATTTGAAATAACAACATTCATATGAGACATGGATCACATCACTGGCTGCAAATCATGACACTAATTAGCAGTTCTGCACATAGAAATTTTTTGCTTTCTAGTTCTAGATTTACATAGGTATAGCGAGAATAGGAGAGGTAAGAGAGACAAATAAGAGGAGGAAGAAATGAGACAGTCTGGTATTTGTAATTCAAGCAACAATGAAAGACCCGCATGAGTGCTGGGCATGTCCAGTAATAAATGTATATTTTATTTCATATTTTATTTAATTAACAATCTAGTCAGCAAGCTACATAAGCATATTAAATCAAAAGTACATATGTTGGAGAAGAGCAGATTAGGTTAAAACAGAACATTTCCAGGAAAATTCACATTGCAGAGTTATTCTCTGCAATGTCTATGTGCCTGGTTATGCTTAATGCTCTTCCAAACACGAGAACATAATAAAGGTAAGATGTAAAATATAGAAAAAAACAAAAAAAACAGCATACCTACATTAATGCTCCCCCCCGGTCCCTCCGGTCCCTCCGCTCCCTACAGTCACCTGTTTTGTACTTGCTGCATCTCCTGATCACCGCTTCGAGTGCTGATTCCCTAAAGCGGGCTTTACACACTGCGATATCGGTCCCGATATCGCTAGTGTGGGTACCCGCCCCCATCTGTTGCGCGACACGGGCAAATCGCTGCCTGTGCCGCACAACATCGCCCAGACCCGTCAGACATACTTACCTGCCCGGCGACGTCGCTGTGACCGGCGAACCGCCTCCTTTCTAAGGGGGCGGTCTGTGCGGCGTCACAGCGACGTCACTGAGCGGCCGCCCAATAGCAGCGGAGGGGCGGAGCTGAGCGGGACATAACATCCTGCCCACCTCCTTCCTTCCGCATAGCGGCCGGGAGGCAGGTAAGGGGAGCTTCCTTGTTCCTGCGGTGTCACATGGAGCGATGTGTGCTGCCGCAGGAAGGAGGTACAACCTCGTTACTGCTGCAGTAACGATTTTTGAGAATGGACCCTCATGTCACCAATCAGCAATTTTGCACTTTTTTGCAACGATGCAAAATCGCTCATCGTTGTCACACGCAACGGCATCGCTAATGCGGCTGGATGTGCGTCACCAATTCCGTGACCCCAACGAGTTCGCATTAGCGATGTCGTAGCGTGTAAAGCCCTCTTAAGCCTCTTCATGCTAGGTGCTAATGAGGTCTAGGATGGTTCTGTTATAGCATATGGAAGTCCACAATGTTATTACATCTAAGTGTGTGCCACAACCTTGTGTAAACATGTGCAGCACTGGATCTCATCGGACTAAGAAGCCCTGGTCTAGCGTGAAAGGATTTGGTGATTCAGCATTTGTGGCGTGATCAGAAGATGTGATAAGACCTGTAGAGGTGACAAAAAGGAGCCAAAGGGACAGAGAGGTGTGCATGTAAGGTTCATTTTATCAGTTAAACTTTTAATGACTCTTAATGTTTCTGCTTAATGATGGGCCACTATTTTACTTAATCTGTTTAGAAGGGAAATACAAAAAAAAAATCCCCTTTTTCGAAATGCAATTTTTTTTTGCTAAATTTGAGTATAATTCAATTTCTCCTGAATATCTTTGCTCATCTCTAATTAACACCATTAGAATTGCATCCAAAAAAACAGTAAGGCAAACAATACCCAGAAGTAGATAGGAAAGTAGGTGAGATGGAATGTGTGTGCAGCGCCTCACGGGGCAGGTGGTTAACCTACTCATTGCCGGGCTGTCGACTATCATTGTTTTGGGTGGCCTAGCCCGGCTTCGTTGCCCCGAGGTGTACAGAAGATGGCTGGGGAAGGATGATGGGGGTAGTAGTGAGGTGAAAGTCGTGACGCCACCTGTGGTATGCGGCCAGGGAATCGGCCGCCGTTGCTGTCACTGTCCTCAGGGGCAGATGGTGGTAGCAGCTATGGATGTTATCAGTCCCCACAGGTGGAGCGGGCTCCGGGGAGGATAATGAGGGGAGTAGGGGAATAGTAATGGTGGGCGCCGAAGTGCGGAGCGGCGGTTCTGGGAATGAATAGACAAAGTCTATGGCTGCGGTTCAGGTTGTTTACTGACTTTTTGTTTTGTACCACTTACCCAGGTAATGCCGGTCACTTGCTGTGATTGGCTCCGCCGAAACCAAATCCTTTTAGAGATCAGTTCTGTGTAGTGTTCGGTGGATTCCCTCCTTATAGCGCCTCTCTGTGGATCCCCTGGCTTGGAGCTAGTTGGGGACCCAGGTTTTCATGAGTGGTACTCTTGTCCCTATTTGCAGGTGCCGCGGTTCCGCTGTGGGGTCTGAAGTTATCCCAGGCCACGGATCCTCTCTGGCACTGTGCTTTAGCATGCTATGTAGCCAGGGAAGCTTGAAACTTTCCCCGTCCAAGTAGATTCTTGAAAACCAGTGTGGAGTATTATCTTCCCTAGGGTGCTGCTGCTGTGAGTGGTACCGAATCCAAGGGGAGCAGATGCACTCTCTCCACGGCAATCGTGTGAACTCTCCTTCTTCCCACCGGAGCACCCGTGAGAAATGTCTGCTCCTTTCCTCTCCTGCTGGAGAACTCTCTAACTGTTGTGTTGACTCCTGACTCCCTCTGCTGACTGCACCTCCCCCTTCCCAGGTCCTAAGCTAGTGGGACTGGGGCCCCTGATTCAGGGCATCCTGTAAATGCCACTCTGCAGGCAACCCCTTAATTACCCTACCCTAGCCCAGTCCCCAGTGAGAACAGGGTCAATCTGGTGTGTATTTGAGTGTGTAAGTGGTGAAGCTGGGACTGACCTCCTCAGGATCCGAGTTTAGCATTACACCCAAATTTGGGTTCAATACTCTGTGGCGACTGAAGCCTCAGAGGTGCCACATGTGTCCATTCATATTATTAGTGGGTAGTATTATTCATGTGCACCATGTATTGCTTTCTGAAAATATGAGTCTATAAGATTTTTTCTTATTTTATAACTCAAATTATAAGTTAAAAAACTGCCTCAAAATCTTTGACAGTCAAAAAATTAAACACGTTTCTATTATATTAACTGCATTTTTTAATACAAAAAATATCTTGTTGAATACAATACATCCATTTCAGGACATGCCATCCTCTGTATTTTTATTTAGTGATTAGGTCATGAAAAACTAAAAAGCTCACAAAGTTAATATTTGTAAGTGGTGAAATTATCATGACATTGTACATCTGCTTGATGCTCTCTCTCATGCTCCTTTTTGGTTATCTTGCTTTAATCTCTTAGTTGAAAAAATCAGGTCTCATTGTAACAATGTGCAGGTTGATAACTACCAGCGAAGGTTCAATAGTTTATGGAACACAATGTTATAGAAATGAAGAAATAATAGTGCAGCTTTTGTACTATACTATGTGCTTATTGTTGGATAATGGGATGGAGGATCGGTGTTTGAAAGGCCGCACTACTGCTAGAGAGGAATAATCCACACTCAGATGATGAAAAGTAGTTTTATGTAGTGTGTTTATTGTTAACAGATTACTTTTTCTTAGTAAGTGGTTATCTTTTTCATCTACATTTGAAACGCTATACAATGTAGAAGCCGTAAATAGTTTACTTTATTGTTATCTGACTATTGTCATGTATATCACAATTGCGTAGTACAGTCCATGATATCGATCGATATTAGAGATATACAGATAGATCCTCAGAGGATGGAGTTTTCATCATATTTCCTGAAATTTGTGTTTTTGAGCAAATTCAACATTTTGAAAAGTAAGCTTGCCTGCACCATTTCTCACACCGTTGAAGCATTAGAGAGGGAGAGAATGTTATTTTGCATTGCTGTGCGAACATCTCAATAACTCCCTCTAGCTATAATATCCTATGGATTATCATACCTTGTACAGTGGTGGTGGTCAGTACCTGGGCCATCACAGATCAGCAGTTCCCAGTGGAGCATAGATTTCATGGCAAAATTGTTTTCTATCTCCAGAGACTCTCTGTCCTATAAAGTATGAGCTCTTTTAGTTAGACCCGCAACACACATCCGTTTTTTTTGTACGTGTGCGGTACGTATTTGCACGTACCGGAGACACGTACACACGGAGACCCATGTGATTCATTGGTAGATGGCACACGCACGTAAAATCACATGGAACGTGTGTCCGTTTCGTAAGTACGTGTGTGCGCTTTTGGCCGGCAACACGCAGGCACGGACCCACTTTAGTCTATGGGTCCATGCCTGCACGGACCGCACACGGAGTATGTCCGTGTTCAGCACGTATCGTCCGTGTCCGTTTTTCATCACAAAATCTGAAACACTTGTTACCAATCTATCAGGTCAATTGTAGGCCATTAATTCTGGCGCCAAACATACATTTCCTGTCTCATTTGCACGCCAGACAGCAGCTGGGCACCTGTCCTCTCACTGCAGGGGAACTTTGAGCACAGAGAACAACACAGGTAAAGAGCATGGCGCCCAGAATCGATACAGAGAGGCTGATTGGAGAAGTAGAGAGGCATCCAGAGCTGTGGGACACACGTGTTGATGGCTATCATGACAGGTTAATGGTGGAACGAGCATGGATGGCTGTGGCAGAGATAGTCTACCCTAGGAATGGATGGTCTCAATGTACCCCTGGAAAGAAAAATAGATATGGTGAGTACAGATATTTGCCTTGCTTCTGTCTTTACCTACATGTGCACATTCTGTAGGCAGATTAGAAACATATTTGTATAGTTTTTTTTGGCATGTATGAATGGGCCAGACTCATTTTGAGCTACACTGGAGACTCACAAACAGGAGAGTGTATTTATTTGGCCTTTTGAAGTATTCATTGCTGTTTACTAGTAATGTCAGCATGTGTATATGTGGTGTGCAAAGCATTTTATGCATGTACAAAAGGCATTTCAGGGTGGTTAAGCCACTATTAAACATGTTTGGGTGTTTTTTTGGTTTGCATTTCTGTGCTTTTTCTATTGGAAATGTGCTGTGAATTGTCTATACATTTTGAGTTGTATTTCTATGTTTGGTTTATTATGCATGTTCCTTGGTGTCACCATGTCTGGAATGGTAACAGTAATGTGTAGTGTATAGTGTAGTGTATAATGGAAAATATATGTGGAACACATGGCACATCATGGGTTAGTAGTCATTTTGCTTCTCATGGCTTTCTGTAGTTTTGGTTTTTTTTTAACATTTAAAAGGAGAAAAATGATTAATCAGTGGTTTAAGATTTTTAATGGTGAACTTGTTTTCTTTCTCATGCTTATTGTGTTATTATGTCACTATATGAGTGTTATGGGTTGTTGTTTTTATACACAGGGATGTGTGTTCATATTTTTTACAATTGCTGCAATACAAGACTAATGTCTAATTTTTTTAAATCTACAATTGTTAGAATTTGTGACCTTATTTTACAATTTATTTTTTTTTTAAACAGTGGATCTTGTCAAACGGCGATGGCTCTCAGCCCGTGACCAGTTTAGAAGTAGAGATGAGCGAACCGGTCGCGGTTCGGCTCGAGGTTGGTTCGCCGAACGGACCTCCCGTTCGAGTTCGGTTCGTCGAACGTTCGACGAACCGAACTCGAACTGCATAGGAAACAATGGCAGGCAATCACAAACACAGAAAAACACCTAGAAAACACCCTCAAAGGTGTCCTAAAGGTGACAAACAACTCAAACACATTGGAAAGTGACAAGGACATATACTCATGCGAAAACAAAACAGCTGGACAAGGAAAAAGAGGAGGACACACAGATATAGGCATGGCACGCCCTTCTAAAATCATGTAAAACACCGCAAGGTGACTCCAAGCGGAGTCTCCCTTTTTTCCAAAAATTGGGCCACACACACACCCACCCCTTCAGTGGCAGCAGTTGTGCCCCAGTTGTACACTTCACAGCTAGATTTGCATCAAGCACATTCAAAAATACGCCATTCTTATCCGTCCCCAGGATGACACCGGGGTAGGTAGCAAAGTCTTTCCTGATCCCAGCTCTGTTCATCTTGGCTTCTTTTAAAAACACAGCAAGCAAGGGTTACTCCAAGCGGAGTCTCCCTTTTTTCCAAAAATTGGGCCACACAGACACCCACCCCATCAGTGGCAGCACTTGGGCCCTAGTTGCAAACAGGATGTTTTGATTTGCATCAAGCACATTCAAAAATACGCCATTCTTATCCGTCCCCAGGATGACACCGGGGTACGTAGATAAAGTCTTTGCTGATCCATGACTTGTTCATCTTGGCTTCTTTTAAAAACAATGTAAGCAAGGGTTACTCCAAGCGGAGTCTCCCTTTTTTTCCAAAAATTGGGCCACACAGACACCCACCCCATCAGTGGCAGCACTTGGGCCCTAGTTGCAAACAGGATGTTTTGATTTGCATCAAGCACATTCAAAAATACGCCATTCTTATCCGTCCCCAGGATGACACCGGGGTAGGTAGCAAAGTCTTTCCTGATCCCAGCTCTGTTCATCTTGGCTTCTTTTAAAAACACAGCAAGCAAGGGTTACTCCAAGCGGAGTCTCCCTTTTTTCCAAAAATTGGGCCCACACACACCCACCCCTTCAGTGGCATCAGTTGTGCCCCAGTTGTACACTTCACAGCTAGATTTGCATCAAGCACATTCAAAAATACGCCATTCTTATCCGTCCCCAGGATGACACCGGGGTAGGTAGCAAAGTCTTTCCTGATCCCAGCTCTGTTCATCTTGGCTTCTTTTAAAAACACAGCAAGCAAGGGTTACTCCAAGCGGAGTCTCCCTTTTTTCCAAAAATTGGGCCACACAGACACCCACCCCATCAGTGGCAGCACTTGGGCCCTAGTTGCAAACAGGATGTTTTGATTTGCATCAAGCACATTCAAAAATACGCCATTCTTATCCGTCCCCAGGATGACACCGGGGTACGTAGATAAAGTCTTTGCTGATCCATGACTTGTTCATCTTGGCTTCTTTTAAAAACAATGTAAGCAAGGGTTACTCCAAGCGGAGTCTCCCTTTTTTTCCAAAAATTGGGCCACACAGACACCCACCCCATCAGTGGCAGCACTTGGGCCCTAGTTGCAAACAGGATGTTTTGATTTGCATCAAGCACATTCAAAAATACGCCATTCTTATCCGTCCCCAGGATGACACCGGGGTAGGTAGCAAAGTCTTTCCTGATCCCAGCTCTGTTCATCTTGGCTTCTTTTAAAAACACAGCAAGCAAGGGTTACTCCAAGCGGAGTCTCCCTTTTTTCCAAAAATTGGGCCCACACACACCCACCCCTTCAGTGGCAGCAGTTGTGCCCCAGTTGTACACTTCACAGCTAGATTTGCATCAAGCACATTCAAAAATACGCCATTCTTATCCGTCCCCAGGATGACACCGGGGTAGGTAGCAAAGTCTTTCCTGATCCCAGCTCTGTTCATCTTGGCTTCTTTTAAAAACACAGCAAGCAAGGGTTACTCCAAGCGGAGTCTCCCTTTTTTCCAAAAATTGGGCCACACAGACACCCACCCCATCAGTGGCAGCACTTGGGCCCTAGTTGCAAACAGGATGTTTTGATTTGCATCAAGCACATTCAAAAATACGCCATTCTTATCCGTCCCCAGGATGACACCGGGGTAGGTAGCAAAGTCTTTCCTGATCCCAGCTCTGTTCATCTTGGCTTCTTTTAAAAACACAGCAAGCAAGGGTTACTCCAAGCGGAGTCTCCCTTTTTTCCAAAAATTGGGCCCACACACACCCACCCCTTCAGTGGCAGCAGTTGTGCCCCAGTTGTACACTTCACAGCTAGATTTGCATCAAGCACATTCAAAAATACGCCATTCTTATCCGTCCCCAGGATGACACCGGGGTAGGTAGCAAAGTCTTTCCTGATCCCAGCTCTGTTCATCTTGGCTTCTTTTAAAAACACAGCAAGCAAGGGTTACTCCAAGCGGAGTCTCCCTTTTTTCCAAAAATTGGGCCACACAGACACCCACCCCATCAGTGGCAGCACTTGGGCCCTAGTTGCAAACAGGATGTTTTGATTTGCATCAAGCACATTCAAAAATACGCCATTCTTATCCGTCCCCAGGATGACACCGGGGTACGTAGATAAAGTCTTTGCTGATCCATGACTTGTTCATCTTGGCTTCTTTTACAAACAATGTAAGCAAGGGTTACTCCAAGCGGAGTCTCCCTTTTTTTCCAAAAATTGGGCCACACAGACACCCACCCCATCAGTGGCAGCACTTGGGCCCTAGTTGCAAACAGGATGTTTTGATTTGCATCAAGCACATTCAAAAATACGCCATTCTTATCCGTCCCCAGGATGACACCGGGGTAGGTAGCAAAGTCTTTCCTGATCCCAGCTCTGTTCATCTTGGCTTCTTTTAAAAACACAGCAAGCAAGGGTTACTCCAAGCGGAGTCTCCCTTTTTTCCAAAAATTGGGCCACACAGACACCCACCCCATCAGTGGCAGCACTTGGGCCCTAGTTGCAAACAGGATGTTTTGATTTGCATCAAGCACATTCAAAAATACGCCATTCTTATCCGTCCCCAGGATGACACCGGGGTACGTAGATAAAGTCTTTGCTGATCCATGACTTGTTCATCTTGGCTTCTTTTACAAACAATGTAAGCAAGGGTTACTCCAAGCGGAGTCTCCCTTTTTTTCCAAAAATTGGGCCACACAGACACCCACCCCATCAGTGGCAGCACTTGGGCCCTAGTTGCAAACAGGATGTTTTGATTTGCATCAAGCACATTCAAAAATACGCCATTCTTATCCGTCCCCAGGATGACACCGGGGTAGGTAGCAAAGTCTTTCCTGATCCCAGCTCTGTTCATCTTGGCTTCTTTTAAAAACACAGCAAGCAAGGGTTACTCCAAGCGGAGTCTCCCTTTTTTCCAAAAATTGGGCCCACACACACCCACCCCTTCAGTGGCAGCAGTTGTGCCCCAGTTGTACACTTCACAGCTAGATTTGCATCAAGCACATTCAAAAATACGCCATTCTTATCCGTCCCCAGGATGACACCGGGGTAGGTAGCAAAGTCTTTCCTGATCCCAGCTCTGTTCATCTTGGCTTCTTTTAAAAACACAGCAAGCAAGGGTTACTCCAAGCGGAGTCTCCCTTTTTTCCAAAAATTGGGCCACACAGACACCCACCCCATCAGTGGCAGCACTTGGGCCCTAGTTGCAAACAGGATGTTTTGATTTGCATCAAGCACATTCAAAAATACGCCATTCTTATCCGTCCCCAGGATGACACCGGGGTAGGTAGCAAAGTCTTTCCTGATCCCAGCTCTGTTCATCTTGGCTTCTTTTAAAAACACAGCAAGCAAGGGTTACTCCAAGCGGAGTCTCCCTTTTTTCCAAAAATTGGGCCCACACACACCCACCCCTTCAGTGGCAGCAGTTGTGCCCCAGTTGTACACTTCACAGCTAGATTTGCATCAAGCACATTCAAAAATACGCCATTCTTATCCGTCCCCAGGATGACACCGGGGTACGTAGATAAAGTCTTTGCTGATCCATGACTTGTTCATCTTGGCTTCTTTTAAAAACAATGTAAGCAAGGGTTACTCCAAGCGGAGTCTCCCTTTTTTTCCAAAAATTGGGCCACACAGACACCCACCCCATCAGTGGCAGCACTTGAGCCCTAGTTGCAAACAGGATGTTTTGATTTGCATCAAGCACATTCAAAAATACGCCATTCTTATCCGTCCCCAGGATGACACCGGGGTAGGTAGCAAAGTCTTTCCTGATCCCAGCTCTGTTCATCTTGGCTTCTTTTAAAAACACAGCAAGCAAGGGTTACTCCAAGCGGAGTCTCCCTTTTTTCCAAAAATTGGGCCCACACACACCCACCCCTTCAGTGGCAGCAGTTGTGCCCCAGTTGTACACTTCACAGCTAGATTTGCATCAAGCACATTCAAAAATACGCCATTCTTATCCGTCCCCAGGATGACACCGGGGTAGGTAGCAAAGTCTTTCCTGATCCCAGCTCTGTTCATCTTGGCTTCTTTTAAAAACACAGCAAGCAAGGGTTACTCCAAGCGGAGTCTCCCTTTTTTCCAAAAATTGGGCCACACAGACACCCACCCCATCAGTGGCAGCACTTGGGCCCTAGTTGCAAACAGGATGTTTTGATTTGCATCAAGCACATTCCAAATCCACAAGCATTTACTCTCCCCAGGATGACACAGGGGTAGTAAATTCCTTCTGGATCCATGACTTGTTCATTTTGATGAACGTCAGTCTGTCCACATTGTCACTGGACAGACGCGTGCGCTTATCTGTCAGCACACACCCAGCAGCACTGAATACACGTTCAGAGACAACGCTGGCAGCTGGACACGACAAAATCTCCAAGGCGTAACTGGAGAGCTCTGGCCATTTTTCTATGTTTGAAGCCCAAAAGGAGCAAGGCTCCAGTTGCACAGTCATGGCATCGATGTTCATTTGGAGATACTCCTGTATCATCCTCTCCAGCCGTTGAGTATGTGTCAGACTTGTTGTCTCTGGTGGCCTTGCAAAAGAGGGTCTAAAAAAATTATGAAAAGATTCCATAAAATTGCTGTTACCGGCACCAGATACGGTCCTACTGGTACGGGTAGACTGGTGAAGATGACGAGACCGTCCCATGTTTGTCAAGTTACAACTGGGAGATTCCCTCCCTGCTCCTGCACGGTTGTTTGGTGGAAAAGCCGAGCTAAGATCGAGTAACAGCTTCTGCTGATACTCCTGCATACGTGCGTCCCTTTCTATGGCTGGAATTATGTCACAAAATTTGGACTTGTACCGGGGATCTAATAGTGTGGCAATCCAGTAGTCATCATCAATTCTAATTTTGACAATACGACTGTCATGTTGGAGGTAGTGCAACAAGAAGGCACTCATGTGTCTTGCGCAGCCATGCGGACCAAGTCCACGCTTTGTTTGTGGCATAGAGGTGCTAACCGTTCTTTCTTCCTCTGATATCTCCCCCCAACCTCTTTCAACTGAAATTTGACCAAGGTCTCCCTCATCCGCTGAGTCTTCCATGTACATGGACAGTTCGTCCTCCATTTCTTCATGTTCTCCTGCACCTTGCTCAACATTTCGCCTGCTACTATGCCCCCTTGTCGATCCCTGTTCCCCATGGTCCCATGCCTTCTGCGTTGGTGATGATGAACGTCTGGATCTTGGTGATGTTGTTGTCCCTTGCACATATGAATCCTCCTGTAGTTCCTCCCCTTCATGTTGTCCCACCCCCTGACTCCGAATAGTGTTTAGCGTGTGCTCCAGCATGTAAATGACTGGAATCGTCATGCTGATAATGGCATTGTCAGAGCTAAACATATTCGTCGCCATGTCGAAACTGTGCAGAAGGGTGCATAGGTCCTTGATCTGAGACCACTCCATCAGGGTGATCTGCCCCACCTCTGCATCTCGTTGGCCCAGGCTATACGTCATGACGTATTGCACCAGGGCTCTGCGGTGCTGCCACAGTCGCTGTAACATGTGTAGAGTTGAATTCCAGCGTGTCGCCACATCGCATTTCAGGCGATGAACCGGCAGGCCGAAAGACTTCTGGAGCGATGCAAGTCGCTCAGCTGCGGCGCTTGAACGCCGGAAGTGAGCAGACAGTTTTCGTGCCCTGTTCAGAAGGCCATCTAGGCCGGGATAGTGTGTTAAAAATTGCTGCACGACAAGGTTCAACACGTGAGCCATACAAGGTACGTGTGTCACCTTGCCCAGGCGAAGGGCCGCACCCAGGTTTGCAGCATTGTCGCACACGGCCTTACCAGGCTGCAGGTTGAGTGGAGACAACCATTTATTAAACTCGGACCGCAGAGCTGACCACAACTCCTCAGCTGTGTGACTCTTATTACCAAGACATGTCAAGCTAAAGACCGCCTGATGCCGTTGCGCTCGGCTGCCAGCATAGTAATGAGGCGTGCGTGATTCCTTCTGCGCAGTGAGAACGCTGGTGGCCTGACCAGGCAGGCTTGGGGCGGAGGTGGAGGACCCAGATGAGGTGGAGGATGCAGAAGCTGTGGCGGAACTTGGACAGACAGAGGATTGACACACAAGTCGTGGGGACGGCAAGACTTGTGCAGCAGACCCTTCACCATCTATCACCATAGTTACCCAGTGCCCAGTCAGCGACATGTAACGTCCCTGTCCATGCTTACTGGTCCAAGTATCGGTGGTGAAATGCACCCGTTCACACACAGAGTTTCTCAAGGAAGCGGTGATGTTGTGTGCGACATGCTGGTGTAGCGCGGGCACACCTTTCTTAGAGAAGTAGTGGCGACTAGGCATCTGGTACTGGGGCACAGCGACAGACATAAGGTCTCTAAAATCCTGTGTGTCCACTAGGCGGAAAGGCAGCATTTCGGTAGCCAACAGCTTACAGAGGGATAGAGTCAACCTCTTAGCTTTGTCATGGGTCGGAGGAAGTGGCCTTTTATTTGACCACATCTGAGGGACAGAGATCTGGCTGCTGTGTGTAGACGGTGTTGAGTAGGGTGTCCCTGTAAAAATGCAGGTTTGTGATGAAAGTGCAGGCGGAGACATGATGTTGCCTTCATCCAACGTTGGTGCTATCGATGTCTGAGAGAGCTGTACACACTCACTTGTTTCCCCTTCCAAACCAACTGACGACCTTACAAGCAAACTGCCTGTTGCGGTTACAGTGGTGGAAGTTTTGCGTGGAAAAACAGGTGTGACAGCTGTCCCCACAGTCCTAGAAGATGAAGAGCGCGCGGATGCACTGGAAGGGGCGGGCGGTGGATGGTTCGCTCCGCTAGCCGGCATTGCAGCACGGTGAGCTTCCCACCGGGACTTATGATATTTATTCATGTGACGATTCATGGAAGAAGTTGTCAAACTGCTGAGGTTTTGACCTCTACTAACAGAATCATGACAAATGTTACATATCACATGAGTTGGGCGATCTTTTTCGATGTGAAAAAAGGCCCAGGCTAGGCAAGGCTTAGAGGCCATGCGACCTGTTGATCCACCCCGAATAATGCTCATAGGCAGAGTGGTGGCTGAGGATGCAGTTGTAGACGTGCTACCAGTGCTCCGACTCTGTCCAGGAAGGCGCAAGGTAACTTCGTCGTCGGTTGCATCCTCCTCCACCGCCTCTGTTGACCTCCTCGAGTGCCTGACTGGGGGTTGACAGTAGGTGGGATCTAGAACGTCATCATCAATTGTTGTGTTTGCACTCCCCTCCCCCTCAGACCGAGCCTCTTCTTGCCCTGACCGAATATTTAAGTTGTCATCCCAATCGGGTATCTGCGTCTCATCTTCATCAGTATGTTCCTCATTGTCTATAACCACAGGTGTTACAGTTTGTGACAAAGGGTCAACATTATGCTCAGAAACTTGGTCCTCACGGCCTGAATCTGAGTGACAAAGGTTCTGGGCATCACTGCAGACCATTTCCTGTTCTGTACTCACTGTAGCTTGGGAGCAGACCTCTGATTCCCAGGCTATAGTGTGACTGAACAGCTCTGCAGACTCAGCCATCTCAGTTCCACCATACTGTGCAGGGCTGATGGAGACTTCAGAGCTGGGAGAAATCAAGTGTGATTGGGATGACAACTCAGAGGAATGGTGTTTTTTGGATGCGGTACTTGAAGTGGCTGAGAGGGCACTTGTTGGACCACTTGAGATCCATTCAAGCATTTTCCTTTTTTGCCCATCATCTACCTTTGTTCCTCTTGTTCGTGTCCGTAAAAAAGGGAGCACATCGGATTGTCCACAATAAGTAGTAGACATCTTACTTTTGCTAGTAGATGGTCTATCTTCAGCAGATGATAATGGAGCTTTGCCACCTTCCCCACTGACAAAACATTTTTTGCCTTTTCCACCACGCCTCTTCCCCTTTCCACCAGCATCTGTCATTTTGCCACTCATGTTGATTGCGACAAGATTGTGGACTGAAAATGTGGTAGTAAAAATTGAGAGGTGGTGAAGATTGCAGTGGTGGTCTAGCTTTATTAACAGCAGAATAATAAAGAATAAATATCCCTGACAATGTAACTTAGTTATAATTCGTTGGAGTGTGCAACGCAGGCAGACGTGCTGCAAATGTCTTGGCACTAGTGGGACTATAGCAAAGTCCAATAGCCACGTATAGGATGCCACTAGGTACACTGAGTGTTTGCTAGTATAATGGCTTCGTTATAATTAGTTGGAGTGTGCAACGCAGGCAGATGCGCTCTGCAAATGTCTTGGCACTAGTGGGACTATAGCAAAGTCCAATAGCCACGTATAGGATGCCACTAGGTACACTGTGTGTTTGCTAGTAAAATTGCTTAGTTTAAAAAACTTGGAGTGTGCAATGCAGGCAGATGTGCTCTGCAAATGTCTTGGCCCTAGTGGGACTATAGCAAAGTCCAATAGCCACGTATAGGATGCCACTAGGTACACTGAGTGTGTGCTAGTATAATGGCTTCGTTATAATTAGTTGGAGTGTGCAACGCAGGCAGATGCGCTCTGCAAATGTCTTGGCACTAGTGGGACTATAGCAAAGTCCAATAGCCACGTATAGGATGCCACTAGGTACACTGAGTGTTTGCTAGTATAATGGCTTCGTTATAATTAGTTGGAGTGTGCAACGCAGGCAGATGCGCTCTGCAAATGTCTTGGCACTAGTGGGACTATAGCAAAGTCCAATAGCCACGTATAGGATGCCACTAGGTACACTGTGTGTTTGCTAGTATAATGGCTGAGTTTAAAAAACTTGGAGTGTGCAACGCAGGCAGATGCGCTCTGCAAATGTCTTGGCACTAGTGGGACTATAGCAAAGTCCAATAGCCACGTATAGGATGCCACTAGGTACACTGAGTGTTTGCTAGTATAATGGCTTCGTTATAATTTGTTGTAGTGTGCAACGCAGGCAGATGCGCTCTGCAAATGTCTTGGCACTAGTGGGACTATAGCAAAGTCCAATAGCCACGTATAGGATGCCACTAGGTACACTGAGTGTGTGCTAGTATAATGGCTTCGTTATAATTAGTTGGAGTGTGCAACGCAGGCAGATGCGCTCTGCAAATGTCTTGGCACTAGTGGGACTATAGCAAAGTCCAATAGCCACGTATAGGATGCCACTAGGTACACTGAGTGTTTGCTAGTATAATGGCTTCGTTATAATTAGTTGGAGTGTGCAACGCAGGCAGATGCGCTCTGCAAATGTCTTGGCACTAGTGGGACTATAGCAAAGTCCAATAGCCACGTATAGGATGCCACTAGGTACACTGTGTGTTTGCTAGTATAATGGCTGAGTTTAAAAAACTTGGAGTGTGCAACACAGGCAGATGCGCTCTGCAAATGTCTTGGCACTAGTGGGACTATAGCAAAGTCCAATAGCCACGTATAGGATGCCACTAGGTACACTGAGTGTTTGCTAGTATAATGGCTTCGTTATAATTTGTTGTAGTGTGCAACGCAGGCAGATGCGCTCTGCAAATGTCTTGGCACTAGTGGGACTATAGCAAAGTCCAATAGCCACGTATAGGATGCCACTAGGTACACTGAGTGTTTGCTAGTATAATGGCTTCGTTATAATTTGTTGTAGTGTGCAACGCAGGCAGATGCGCTCTGCAAATGTCTTGGCACTAGTGGGACTATAGCAAAGTCCAATAGCCACGTATAGGATGCCACTAGGTACACTGAGTGTGTGCTAGTATAATGGCTTCGTTATAATTAGTTGGAGTGTGCAACGCAGGCAGATGCGCTCTGCAAATGTCTTGGCACTAGTGGGACTATAGCAAAGTCCAATAGCCACGTATAGGATGCCACTAGGTACACTGAGTGTTTGCTAGTATAATGGCTTCGTTATAATTAGTTGGAGTGTGCAACGCAGGCAGATGCGCTCTGCAAATGTCTTGGCACTAGTGGGACTATAGCAAAGTCCAATAGCCACGTATAGGATGCCACTAGGTACACTGTGTGTTTGCTAGTATAATGGCTGAGTTTAAAAAACTTGGAGTGTGCAATGCAGGCAGATGTGCTCTGCAAATGTCTTGGCCCTAGTGGGACTATAGCAAAGTCCAATAGCCACGTATAGGATGCCACTAGGTACACTGAGTGTGTGCTAGTATAATGGCTTCGTTATAATTAGTTGGAGTGTGCAACGCAGGCAGATGCGCTCTGCAAATGTCTTGGCACTAGTGGGACTATAGCAAAGTCCAATAGCCACGTATAGGATGCCACTAGGTACACTGAGTGTTTGCTAGTATAATGGCTTCGTTATAATTTGTTGTAGTGTGCAACGCAGGCAGATGCGCTCTGCAAATGTCTTGGCACTAGTGGGACTATAGCAAAGTCCAATAGCCACGTATAGGATGCCACTAGGTACACTGAGTGTGTGCTAGTATAATGGCTTCGTTATAATTAGTTGGAGTGTGCAACGCAGGCAGATGCGCTCTGCAAATGTCTTGGCACTAGTGGGACTATAGCAAAGTCCAATAGCCACGTATAGGATGCCACTAGGTACACTGAGTGTTTGCTAGTATAATGGCTTCGTTATAATTAGTTGGAGTGTGCAACGCAGGCAGATGCGCTCTGCAAATGTCTTGGCACTAGTGGGACTATAGCAAAGTCCAATAGCCACGTATAGGATGCCACTAGGTACACTGAGTGTTTGCTAGTATAATGGCTTCGTTATAATTAGTTGGAGTGTGCAACGCAGGCAGATGCGCTCTGCAAATGTCTTGGCACTAGTGGGACTATAGCAAAGTCCAATAGCCACGTATAGGATGCCACTAGGTACACTGAGTGTTTGCTAGTATAATGGCTTCGTTATAATTTGTTGTAGTGTGCAACGCAGGCAGATGCGCTCTGCAAATGTCTTGGCACTAGTGGGACTATAGCAAAGTCCAATAGCCACGTATAGGATGCCACTAGGTACACTGAGTGTGTGCTAGTATAATGGCTTCGTTATAATTAGTTGGAGTGTGCAACGCAGGCAGATGCGCTCTGCAAATGTCTTGGCACTAGTGGGACTATAGCAAAGTCCAATAGCCACGTATAGGATGCCACTAGGTACACTGAGTGTTTGCTAGTATAATGGCTTCGTTATAATTAGTTGGAGTGTGCAACGCAGGCAGATGCGCTCTGCAAATGTCTTGGCACTAGTGGGACTATAGCAAAGTCCAATAGCCACGTATAGGATGCCACTAGGTACACTGTGTGTTTGCTAGTATAATGGCTGAGTTTAAAAAACTTGGAGTGTGCAATGCAGGCAGATGTGCTCTGCTAATGTCTTTGCACTAGTGGGACTATAGCAAAGTCCAATAGCCACGTATAGGATGCCACTAGGTACACTGAGTGTTTGCTAGTAAAATTGCTTAGTTTAAAAAACTTGGAGTGTGCAATGCAGGCAGATGTGCTCTGCAAATGTCTTGGCACTAGTGGGACTATAGCAAAGTCCAATAGCCACGTATAGGATGCCACTAGGTACACTGAGTGTTTGCTAGTATAATGGCTTCGTTATAATTTGTTGGAGTGTGCAACGCAGGCAGATGCGCTCTGCAAATGTCTTGGCCCTAGTGGGACTATAGCAAAGTCCAATAGCCACGTATAGGATGCCACTAGGTACAGAGTGTTTGCTAGTATAATGGCTGAGTTTAAAAAACTTGGAGTGTGAAATGCAGGCAGATGTGCTCTGCAAATGTCTTTGCACTAGTGGGACTATAGCAAAGTCCAATAGCCACGTATAGGATGCCACTAGGTACACTGAGTGTTTGCTAGTAAAATTGCTTAGTTTAAAAAACTTGGAGTGTGCAATGCAGGCAGATGTGCTCTGCAAATGTCTTTGCACTAGTGGAACTATAGCAAAGTCCAATAGCCACAGATAGGATGCCACTAGGTACACTGAGTGTTTGCTAGTATAATGGCTTAGTTAGAATGAGTTGGAGTGTGCAGAGGACAAGAGGGTACAGTGGCAGGATTGTGGTGCTCTGGGTAGAGGAATGGAAGCCTGCCTTTCTATTCCCTCCTAATGGTGAAATGCAGGGAGGAAATCCCTGACCTGGGCTACACAGACGCTGTTGCTGTTTGCAGGACCTGTCACCTATGGCTCTCTGACCCTGCCGGTACGAGCCCTTAAAAGGACTGCTAGAATGTGCTCTCCCTAAGCTGTCTAACGCTGTGTATGCAGCGCATACAGCTGTATCGGCGATAGGACAAAGGACGGAACTGCGACAGTGATGTCTGACACCAAAGACGCAGAAGGCAGATAATGGCGATCGTGAAGAAAATGTCCGGTTTTATAATGCAGGGACATGTGACATGCAGATCCTATCACACATGCCGTTGCTTCTCTGCCTCAAAGTCCACTTAGGTGTGTGTGTGTCTGTGATTGGCTGACATGCTGGCCAGCCCCACAAGACGCGCGCGCTTAGGGAAGGAAGACAAGAAAAAAAAAAAAAAAAATGGCGATCGCCATTATAGAAACAGCAGTGATCTGAAGGCGCTGTTCACGCACACTATACACTGAAATGTGATAATAGTTTGATTCACAGAGTGACTTACACTATTACAGCAGAAACCAAGCTAAGATTTAGCTGTTTTTTGGCTGCTAGAACCGTTCTCGAATGTTTCTAGAACTATCGAGCTTTTGCAAAAAGCTCGAGTTCTAGTTCGATCTAGAACATGCCCCAAAATCACTCGAGCCTAGAACTGGAGAACCACGAACCACGAACCGCGCTCAACTCTATTTAGAAGAGAGTATAACCCAGTGGCCACCACAGCTGCCGCTGCAAAAAAGAAAAAATATGTCCATTATGAAAAACTGAGCTTCCTTATGCCCATTATGGAAGTACCAAAGTAAGTTTCAACCATTACATCACATGGTGGTTTTATTTAAAAGGCACACATTAATTTTTTTTTTGTTTTTTTTTAATCAAAGTACAGAGGATAACCTGGAAGATAGTGAGGAAGCCCAGTCCGCAGTATTAACAGCGACCTCTGCTTCTGAGATGGAGCCAACCTCATATCAACCTCCACCAATCCCCAACACCAGCCAGCCAGACGCAGAAGAAATGTCCTCTGATTTGGGTTTGGGAGCAAGTCAATCCACTAATGTAATTCCAGGCCAGTCTACAGGGCAACAAAGTGGCCCTTCACCAGCTCTTGCAGAGAGTAGTCCACAGCAACATGCAGGCACACAGCCAAGAATATCAACTAATACCATGCGCACAGTAGCACAATCTATCCGTGGTCGCAGACATAGGCGTTATGAAGATTTACGTTCCCTGCCAGATATCATTGATACCAGAATTATACACATGATGAATTCACTGATACCAGAGAGTGATGGAGAGAGATTTTGCCGCTCCCTTTCTCCCTCTCTTGCATTGGTTGCACCTGATAGGCAGGACAGAATGAGGGCGTCCTTAATAACACTAATATCTGCTACCCAACATGAGCCAGAACCCATTTATTGTTTTGAAGTGATAGAACAATGGAGAGCCAATCCACGTGGCCCACACACAAACACAACTCAACAAACTGTGGAAACCCAAACAGAAGAACATTTCTCTAATTTTCAACTTAATCCTGTAGTGCAGCAAACACATATACAGTGTCCATCTTCTTCTATGGTAACCGACGTACAAATTAGGCCAACAGTTGTCCCACACCAAACAGGTACATTAATGACACAAAGGCCATCTCAACAGCCAACATTTGTCCCACAAATACCCCAAAAAACACCAATGCAAACCTCTTTTCACTATCCTAGTATTGCTAGTAATGTTCATAGACTACCTCAAATGTTTCAACAACCAACAGCAAACCATGTTCCTAATAATCTACAACAACAGTACTTTCAACAACAGACTTACCCAACTAACTTAACATACACACATACTTGTTACGAGGGGGACCCGGGGAAGCGTGCCAAGATGGGAAATGGACAGCTTCCGCCGGTCAAGGTCCACTGTGCGGTGTAAGGGACCGCCGCTATGGTGGGTGAAGAGTGAGCGGGTTGCTGCTAGCGATCGTCTGGAATGTCACAAACGATCTATGTACACCGATCTGCCCTAACCCGTGAGGGTTGTATGGCACGGATCTCACGGCTCGGTGTACCTGTTGCACGGGGAAGCACAGAGGTGCCCACGCACGTGTCCCAGTGGAAGTCACGAGAATATGGCACGAGGGTAGCACAGAGGTGCCCACACACGTGTGCTTTCAATAACCAGGTGAGTCCGGTGGAGACTTGAGGAGCTCACCTGGGACAGGAACACAGCCTGTTGAAGGGGATACTGCCGGAGCAGCAAGGCAGGAACACGGCCTGCAAACCAGGTGCTGCCTAAGCAGCAAGGGCAAAACCCACAAAAGACAGTAATGCCTGAGCAGTGGCGTGGCAGCACGCTGCCAGACATCCAAACATAGAAGGATGGTCGCGCGCCGCCATGATGGCAGGAGGAGCTTTTAAGGAGGTGTCGTTCCACCCAAGGGCGGGCGCAAGGTGGAGATGATGGACTTGACCCAATCAGGGTCCACGACGTCCCAGCCTGGCCAGTCAGGATTCACCACATCACCAGCCTTGTCATCAAGCCGTGTGACGTCAGTGGGCGAATCAGAACCCACCACGCATTGCACATGCTCACCCTCCTGCCTCTGGGAAATAGAGGCGGGATCCTCGGTCTCACAATGTGCAGAGATAACGGGAGTCTCACTGCTTCCCTGAGCAGTAAACCTCTGCACATTGCGCAGCCTCGCAGACCTTTGGAGCCGCTGAGCAGGAGGGTCTGCGGCAGGCCAGGAATGGGAGACCGCTTCACTCCTTGTAACAGGGGAACCACTAGGTGTCACCCTTCTGCTGCCTCTCTGAGAATGTATCTCCTGCAGTCTGGCAGACCTTCGGCACTGCCGAGCAGGAGCGCTCGTGGCAGGCAAGGAATGGGAGACTGCCTCAGTCCTTGCCTCAGGAGAGCCACGAGATGTAACATTACCCCCCCGTCTAGGCCCCCCCCCGTCCGTGCTCGAAGGCCGCTATCAAACCCGGGGCGCGGATATGATCCTCCAACTCCCAGGATCTATGCTCCGGACCACGGCCGGCCCACTCCACGAGGTAGTACCTCATGCCCTGTATGACTTTTGTCTCCACAAGTTTTGCCACCTCAGGGTCGTCGGACGGGGAGTCGGTTTGAGCCGGCAGAGCCCCCGAGAATTTATTAAGTCGTACGGGTTTCAGGAGGGACACATGAAAGGTGTTGGCTATAGCCCAGCGTGGAGGGAGCTGGAGTCGATATGCCACCGGGTTTACCTGCTGTAGTACTTTAAATGGACCCAGATACCTAGGGGCGAATTTGGCTGCCTGTACCCGTAGGTTAACATTCTTAGAGGACAGCCATACTAGGTCACCAGGGGCGAAGGATGGTGCAGGGCGGCGGCGAACATCAGCCGTTGTCACCATCCGGTCTTTAGCCCTTTTAAGAGCCTCTTGGGTGTCATCCCAGATCTCCCGGGCCTTGGTCGCCCAATCCTCCACTCTAGTATCGGGTGACGTAATGGGCATCGGAACCGGGATTCTGGGATGTTGTCCGTTATTGAGTAGGAACGGAGTCTGGCCAGAGGATTCATGGACCGAATTGTTAATGGCAAATTCGGCCCAAGGAAGGAGGTTAGCCCAGTTGTCGTGGTGTGCGGAGATAAAATGGCGGAGGTAAGTTACCAAGGTCTGATTAGTCCTCTCCACTAGTCCATTGGTCTCAGGATGGTATGCGGAGGAGATGTTCAGCTCTATCTGCAGGAGCTTACAGAGCTCTCTCCAGAAGCGAGACGCAAACTGGGGACCTCGGTCGCTCACCACCTTGTCAGGCATGCCATGCAACCTAAATACATGCCGAATGAACAAGGTGGCGTGAGCACGTGACGTCGGGAGTCGTGGGAGAGGCACCAAGTGGACCATTTTAGAGAAGTGGTCCGTGATGACCCATACGACCCTGTGCCCTGCTGACTTGGGCAGATCTCCCAGGAAGTCCATCCCTACCACTTCCCAGGGACGATCCGGCTCTGGCAGTGGGTGAAGAAGACCTGCCGGTCTCTGCCGGGATGGCTTATTCCGAGCACACGACATACAGGCTCCCACATACTCCTGTATGTCCTGGGGTAGTCTCGGCCACCAATAATGCCTGGTCACCAGGTCTCTGGTCCTTTTGACCCCAAAGTGACCCCCGACCTTGGAGGCATGGGCCCACGATAGCACCTCGTTCCGTAGTTCAGGGGGAACGAGGGTCTTGCCAGGTGGCACCTGGTCCAAAGAAGTGGGAGTGACCATCCTCAAGCTGTCCGGGGGTAGTATAAGACGAAGCTCCTCCTCGTCCTCCTCCAACACAACCATACAACGTGACAAGGCATCGGCCCGTACGTTCTTCTCACCGGCCAGGTGGCGGATAATAAAGCGGAACCGGGAGAAGAATAAAGACCAACGGGCCTGCCTTGGGTTCAGGCGTTGTGCTGTCTGGAGGTATGTGAGGTTTTTGTGGTCAGAAAATACCTCAAATGGATGCTTCGCACCCTCCAGGAGATGCCGCCATTCCTGGAATGCTAGTTTCATCGCCAGTAACTCCCTATCCCCTATGGAGTAGTTCCTCTCGGCCGGAGAAAAGGTCTTGGAAAAAAAGAAACACGGATGCTTCCTTCCTCGTTCGTTTTTCTGGTACAGGACTGCACCTGCACCGACCGAAGAGGCGTCTACCTCCAGTAGGAAGGGTTTGGAGATGTCTGGACGATGAAGGATGGGAGCTCTGGAGAAGTATGTTTTGAGAGTGTGAAATGCCTCTACCGTTTCCCGTCTGCATGCTTTGGGATTAGCGCCCTTGCGGGTAAGGGCAATGATGGGTGCTGCCACCGTCGAGAAGTTGGGAATGAACTGGCGATAATAATTGATAAACCCCAAGAATCACTGGATCGCCTTCAGCGAGCGGGGCTCAGGCCAGTTCATCACTGTCTCCAACTTCCCCGGATCCATTGCTAACCCCTGACTGGACACTATGTACCCCAGGAACGGCAAGGATTCCCGTTCAAAAACGCACTTTTCCAGCTTAGCATATAACGAATGGGTGCGGAGCCTCTTAAGTACTCTGATGACATCCCTCCGATGGGTGGTAAGATCGGGGGAGAAGATAAGAATGTCATCCAGGTATGCAACCACGGAAAGATACAAATCCCGGAAAATGTCATTCACAAAGTCTTGAAATACGGCGGGGGCATTGCAGAGTCCGAAGGGCATTACTAGATACTCGTAGTGACCGTCCCTGGTGTTAAAGGCGGTCTTCCACTCATCGTCCTTTCGGACTCGCACTAGATTATACGCCCCGCGTAGATCCAGCTTTGTTAAGACCTTTGCCCCGCGGAATCGATCAAATAGCTCAGTAATGAGGGGCAAAGGGTATTTGTTCTTGATCGTGATTGCATTTAATCCCCTGTAATCAATACAGGGGCGCAGATCCCCTTCTTTCTTCTGCACAAAAAAGAACCCTGCACCGGCCGGTGAAATAGACTTGCGAATGAACCCCTTCGCCAGGCTGTCCTGAATATATTTGGACATAGCCTCCGTCTCTGGAGCAGAGAGTGGATACACTCTGCCCCTAGGGGGCTCGGAGCCTGGCTTCAGGTCTATTCGGCAATCATATGGGCGGTGAGGAGGAAGAGTATCTGCGGCCCTTTTGGAAAAGACATCCCTGTAGGCCTCATAAGGTGTCGGTAAACCCGGCCCCTCTGTATTCCCTGAGGACCCAACCGACCTAATGGTAGCGGGTGGTTCGGTAGTCACGAGGTGCTCTCTACAGGATCCTGCCCAGGATGAGATCTCCCCTGTTGCCCAGTTGAGTATAGGAGCATGCTGTCTCAACCAGGGAAGGCCCAGTAGGATCTCATCCGTCCCCCCTGGAAGCACCAGGAAGGACACCTGCTCATGGTGTCCCGGTGGTACATCCATCCTGAGAGGGATGGTGATCTGGGTGATAGGATCGAGTGGTATGGACCCGTCGACTACCCGGACCCTGAGTGGCTTGGGCAACAGAACCAGGGGAACTGAGTATCGGGTTGCCAGGGAGGTCGAGATGAAATTGCCTTCAGCGCCTGAGTCCAAGCAAGCCAGGGCAGAGAAGAGAGTAGTGCCGAACTGCAACTGGGCGCTGATAGTCAACCTAGAGGGAGAGGTAGCGTCTAGAGTCCCCCCTCTGATAGAAACGAGACGCTTTTTAGGCCGAGAAGACATGGGTGCTGAAGAGACCTCGAGCCTTCGCTCCGCCTGGCGGATGTCTATTCGAGAGGCAACCTGAATCAAGGACTCTAAAGTGGCAGGCACCTCACGCGTGGCCAGTGCGTCTTTGACAAACCCTGCCAGGCCCTCCCAAAACACAGGGACAAGGACCTTATCCGGCCAGTCTAGCTCTGCGGCAAGTGTCCTAAAGTGTACAGCAAAGTCCCCGACTGAAGCGGACCCTTGCCGAAGTCGTAGGAGGCGCAGCGCGGAGTCGTGGGTGACTTGAGGCCCGAGGAACACCATTCTCATGGCCCCAAGATAAGCTGTTAAGTTATTCACCACCCGATCTCCGCGCTCCCACAACGGCGTGGACCACTTCAGCGCTCTCCCTGTGAGCAGGGACTGGACGAAGGCTACCTTCGCCTTCTCGGTAGCGTAAAGATACGCGGACAGCTCTAAGTAGGTGGTAACCTGGTTTATAAAACCACGGCACTCAGAGCTGTTGCCGCTAAAGCGCTCTGGAAGCGCAAGGCGAGGAGACCTTCTGCCCAATAGCACAGCCTGGGTAGCTGCCTGGGTGGCGACTGTCGTCAGAGTAGTCTTATCGGAGGAAGACTGCTCCACTGCTGCCAATCGTGACTCCAACTGCTGCACATAACGCAGCAACTGCTGCTGCTCTTCAGCCATAGCCAGACCTTTGGTGCGACCGTAATGTTACGAGGGGGACCCGGGGAAGCGTGCCAAGATGGGAAATGGACAGCTTCCGCCGGTCAAGGTCCACTGTGCGGTGTAAGGGACCGCCGCTATGGTGGGTGAAGAGTGAGCGGGTTGCTGCTAGCGATCATCTGGAAAGTCACAAACGATCTATGTACACCGATCTGCCCTAACCCGTGAGGGTTGTATGGCACGGATCTCACGGCTCGGTGTACCTGTTGCACGAGGGTAGCACAGAGGTGCCCACACACGTGTGCTTTCAATAACCAGGTGAGTCCGGTGGAGACTTGAGGAGCTCACCTGGGACAGGAACACGGCCTGTTGAAGGGGATACTGCCGGAGCAGCAAGGCAGGAACACGGCCTGCAAACCAGGTGCTGCCTAAGCAGCAATGGCAAAGCCCACAAAAGACAGCAATGCCTGAGCAGTGGCGTGGCAGCACGCTGCCAGACATCCAAACATAGAAGGACGGTCGCGCGCCACCATGATGGCAGGAGGAGCTTTTAAGGAGGTGTCGTTCCACCCAAGGGCGGGCGCGAGGCGGAGATGACGGACTTGACCCAATCAGGGTCCACGACGTCCCAGCCTGGCCAGTCAGGATTCACCACGTCACCAGCCTTGTCATCAAGCCGTGTGACGTCAGTGGGCAAATCAGAACCCACCACACATTGCACATGCTCACCCTCCTGCCTCTGGGAAATAGAGGCGGGATCCTCAGTTTCACAATGTGCAGAGATAACGGGAGTCTCACTGCTTCCCTGAGCAGTAAACCTCTGCACATTGCACAGCCTCACAGACCTTCGGGGCCGCTGAGCAGGAGGGTCTGCAGCAGGCCAGGAATGGGAGACCGCTTCACTCCTTGTAACAGGAGAACCACTAGGTGTCACCCTTCTGCTGCCTCTCTGAGAATGTATCTCCTGCACACTGCGCAATCTGGCAGACCTTCGGCGCTGCTGAGCAGGAGCGCTTGTGGCAGGCAAGGAATGGGAGACTGCCTCAGGAGATCCACGAGATGTAACACATACTCAGCCTCTTCCAACACATCAATATGTACCACCTACACTTGGTCTTCCATCTGCTCAAACAACTGCCTCATTATTTGTTCCAAGTACAACAACTGTTACTAGTGGAAACACTGATCAGTCACTCACTACAAAATCTACTGTTGTGCAGCAAACATATTCTGTAGATGTCAATGCAATGGAGCCTACACAGGAAAACATCACTAGCCTAGAGGATTTAGTTGAATCATAATGTGATATTATATGTATTATTTTACATTTTGGTATGTTTTCTAGGGTATTGCTGGTGGGGAAACATATCAAAATGTAACACATTACTTACTCTATATGCATGTGGTCATATTTTTGTTTTCCTTTACAAAAATTCAATAGAAATTACTCTATCACTTCAAAAACAATACCTGCCTGTTAGAATGAAGCCTTGCTCTGGACATGTTGTTTGGACCATCCATTAGAATAAACTGGGTTTAAGGAAAAAATGTACGCACATAAACTACTACACTAACATTCAGACACCTTTATTATTAAAAATCCAGCCACTATGCAGTATCTGCATATGGTCTGGTCCCATACTTGTATTCCAATAGTGTCAAACAAATTATGTTTGCGTGACATTATTGCATAATAAAGTATGGTGTTTTGTATGGGCTAATGTCCCTGACAAAATTGTATTTAAAAAAAACCAAAAATGCAGGGTGTCTTGCAAAAGATGACATACATACATAGGTAAAATAATAATTCTAGACTAACTTTTTCAAATCAAATTTGCCATAATTTTATTAGTCATGTACATTCAGTAGTACTGTTTTTAGAATAACAAAAATTCCTGATGTTATAACAATATAGTTAAATCACAATAGCTTATGGGGACCACAAACACAACCAACCAACAAAAAAAACACAAATTATACCTATGTATGGTTATTTTCTCTTTTGTATTACATATGTGTTTGCGCTTATGTAACCAAGTGATAAAAAAAATATAACAATGTCAAAATTATACATGACTATGGCGAGTTAAACTAAAATATTCTTTAAACTGATTCCTCACTTGTAGACCAGAAGTGGACACAGTGGTTCTAGCACTACCATTCTCTGCAAATGGTGCATTTAAAGCTAGCAACTCCTCAATGTCTTCGTCATTGCTTTCATGTAATCTAGAGTAATTATGTAACACTACTGTCGATTTAATGACAGCCTTGACGGTGGTTGGTTGGAGTTGGATGGTGGTTTGATAAATGCGCCATCTTGAGGCCAAAATGCCAAAGGCATGTTCAACATAGCAACGTGCTTTGGCCAATTTGCTATTAAATAGGGCTTTTGATCTGTCCAGCCCTCTTCTGGGATATGGACGCATCAAATGCTTAGACAATGCAAAACCCTGATCTGCAACCATTACAAAAGGGACAATAGGGCCATTAGTACCAGGCAGTGGTCTTGGTGCAGGCAAACTTAAACTATCAGACATTAATTGTCTTGCTAAACGTGAACTTCTGAAAATGCGTGCATCTGAGGCACTGCCATAGGCCCCAATATCAGCAAATAAAAAGCAGTAGTTTGTATCTACCATGGCCAAAATAACTACAGAAAAAAACTTATGATAATTAAAATATCTTGATGCAGAGTTCGGTGGTTTCTTCACTCTAATGTGTTTTCCCTCAATGGCGCCAATACAATTTGGGAAAGCTGTTTTCTCCAAAAATTCATCTGAAATGTGCATCCGTTCCTGTGTTGAAGGCAGCTGCATGACATGATGCCTAAGGGTCTCCCAAAGCACAGTGCAGGTATGCAGGATAATCTTGCCAATTGTGGACCTTCCCAATAAGAATTCGAAATGTAGACTGCTGATGGATTGCCCAGTTGCTAGGTAACTGAAATAGAATAAAAACATGACATTACTTGGACTATTCATGTAATTTGTATTTCACACCAAATAGTTGTATCATCCAATGACTGGCGAGATACTGTGTATGTTTTTTTATAATTTCTTTGGTTGGGAAAACATATGTGATCTTTACTTTCCATATTGGAAAAATATTTAATTTTGTGTTTAATAAACAAGCTTGTTTGAGTTAAGCCTCTTGTTTCTTTAATTTTTGTAGAGATAGAATGGTAGATGTGACTTCTCAGATCTTATTTTGAAATTGCACTGTGGTTAAGTGATCAATATAAGTTTTCTACAAAGACCATAATTTTAAATTACATAATTTCAACAAAATGATGCCTTAGCGACTTAACATGTATTTCAAATTAACAGATAAAGCATGAGTATACATGACAACACTTACCGTAAAGTCACCAACAGTCATTCCTCAGGGGAGATGCTGAGGCACATAGAGGTGTCCTGATACTTTAAACAATGGTACACAAGGCCAAGGATGTAGTCAAATGAAGTCATGGTGAGATGGCAGTAGGCTTGGAATTTTGGTGGAAATTTCCGCATTTCGCCATATAAAATATTAAAATGCCCATGTGTTTTCCTGAGCTTCACAAGGGGGTGAATCCACATCCTTTTCTCCAGTGGTGGCTCTTCTTCAATCATATGTCGCCTAACCCCAAATCTCCTAGATATCAACCAGAGCAAATACATGGTTGCTTCATTGGAGAGAGACATTTTGGAGTGTGTCTAATGTGAGAATGAGCTCTGAAGCCATGTTTTTTAAGGTTTTTTAAGCAAACTAAACAAATTGGCTAGTTAATTGACCAATTTAACACACCAGGAGCACATTATGATGGGCTAACAAGGTTATTTGTGTGAAATACGTATCTGAAAAAACGGACGGCACGCGGACTGCACACGTACGTATTTTATGTCAATACGGACATTCCACACATACACGCGGCTCGCATACGCCATCACACGGATGCCATACGTACCAGAGAAACGCCCCAAAAATACGGAACACGGACCCGAAAAACGGACCGTGTCATACGGACGTTTTTTTTGCGGAAGTGTGTTTTAGGCCTTAGCAAGATTCTTTCTCACTCTCCTGTAAAGTTTAAAGGGAACCTGTCACCAGTTATTTCACTATTAAACTAAAAGTATCACCTTCTGCAGATCATGGGCTGTATTCTATGAAGGTGCACCTTGTTGCTGACTCCCCTTGCAGACCCCAAAAATAACTTTATGAAAGCTGACCGCCACGTATGCTAATTACCTGATGTAGTCGGATGGGTGTCCTCTTTTTCGGCTCCTGTCCCCCCTCTTGCCGCTGTTCACTGTCCTCCTTTCTTGATTGACGTGGATGACGCTCCTATCATCATCCATTTCGCTCTTTCAAATCTCGTGCCTGTGCAGAGTCATGTCGGCTTACGCAGGCGCAGTTCGCTTTGCCATATCGCGGGCAGAGCAGAAAACATAACTGCCCTGCGTCGGTGAGCAAAATGTGCTGGCACGAGGATTAGGTTGGGTACGAGGGTGACGCTGTGATGCCATGCACAGCGCCGACCATAATCTTGCACCTGCGCAAATAGCTCACCGGCGCGCGCGAGGGAAGCTATGTTTTCTGCCCATGAGATGCAGAGCGAACTGCGCAAATGTGACGCCCCTGGACTATCAGGTCGTCACAGGGTACTGCACAAGCTGCCCTTCCGTGCCATATTCCGCCTCCCTCTTTGTTCTTGGTCCTTACTTAAGTGGTGTAGCCTCTAACAGCAAATCAAAATCCTAGAGACACCCTGCATCACACCCACCTGACACACCAGTGAACGGCTTGAGAGGAATAAAGTCGCCCACATGGGGCATCAGGGAGGGGAGGTGAGGTGTGTAGAGAGTTGAGTTTAGTCAGTGAGTGGAGAAGGAGTTGGAAACTAGCCCTCGAGCTTAGAGGAGCTCAGAGGAAGTCGGGAGTGGGGACTCCCGAAGTAACTGCCTAGGTTGCAGACGGTGGTCTGGGCCTTGAGAAGTCGGTCCCCAGTCGCAGGGGATTGTGGCAAGTTGCACGGACACATTGAGGAGGATGGCCGACAGCCTGGCCCTGCGACCGGTCCGGGACCGAAGGCATGATGGGGTACATGGACCCAAGGTCGGGGAGTAGCTTCAGGCAATCCGACAATTCATGTGAGGAGAACGGAGCCTTTACGATCCGTTCCCACCCGCTACAGAATTGGGGATAGGACTTTCCTACCAAAACGGTCCATAAAATCCCAAGCGTGAGCCCTGAGAGCAAGCTTCCATACTTAGCCATACTAGGGAGCAGGGCCCGGCTAGTTCCAAGCTACCGGGCCACCTAGTTGAAATCTAAACTAAGTGCCAGGAGGCAGGTCACGACCAGCAGGCAGCACTACTTGGGGACGGGATCCGGACAAGCTCCCCTAAGCAGCAGTGGTACCCAGAGACTTGGTTTACCCGGTTGTCAGTGTCTGCTTATGAACTGAGTGAGTATGAGAGTGACTTCTGAATCCCCATGGCATCCCCCCTTCACTGAGTCCTGGGGCATCCCATACCCATGGAGGGTTCCAACACCTTGCTGTCCCGTTCCATCATCCCCGGGTACTTCCAACAGCAGCGGTGGTACTCCTAATTATCACACACCACGGGTGGCATCAAAAACTATAACTCCCCTGTAAATACCCCCTTTTTCATTCGAGTGGGCGCACGACCCCCGGGACCGGAGACCCTCGAGCCACAGCGAACTCGGATCCGAACAGCTCAGCTCCTTCCACGGGGGCTGTACACCTCAAAAAACTTGCTGTCATGAGCAGGATACGAGCAGGACCCACTTACCTGGGTGACATACGCCTTGAAAATCCAAACTGCGAGTCAAGAGTCACATTTCCCACCAATTCTGCCATCTTTCAGTGCCAAGACTCCATCTTCTCGACCAAAATCGCGCAAAGCCGAAGCCCCGACCTTCATCCTGAGAGTCAGTCCGGAACCGGAAGTTCCCAGAGCACCACAGCAGAGAAGTGAGTGGTGGGCGAAAACCGAGGGGTCAAAAGGAAAGAAAGCCAGGCACTGCAAGCCCAGGTGTGTACTCACTGGTTGTGGTTTTCTCGTGGAACGCGGACCTCCAGCCGATCTCTGTGGTGCTCTGCCAACAGGTGAGAATCCAAAAAAGAACTTCAAAACAGGTGGAACTTCAAAACAGTTGAGTTCGGACCTGTGGAAGCACCCGTGTGGTGCGAAACGGCCGTCGTCCGGCGCTCCTGCACTCCCTCCCCCCTCCCCGTGTTTGCTGTAATTATGCTGTGGTTTGCGCAATAAATTTGCCAGTTCATATCGACCAGTGAGTTGCCACCATTCCTTCTGTTTTGAAAACCGAGGGGGCGTGACGGCATGTAACAGCGGAAGAGAAGCAGGGATGCCAGTACTTTGCCATAACGTTCCTGTACGCTGCAGAGGCAAGATGTCGGGAAGGCGTGAATGCTCCACCTAGGATGCTGCTCCCAGTACAGCTGCTTGGATTGAGATGCGGAGAGCGGCCGCAGTGGTGCGGGCCCAAGAACGAGAGGCTATGCGTGTGGGATGGGTAAGCAGAAACCCAGCTCCGGTTGACCCAATCAATGCGGCCTCGGAGTCCGGTCTGCCCCCGACCACAGCCAGCGCTCTGCCGCCTCCACCTCTGGCCATAGCTGATCCCGAGACACTGCCCACAACATTGGCAGCGGGCTCCTCAATTCCCGCTGAAGAGAACCAGATCGTGGCTCCTGATCAGATCATTACGGTTATCGTGGAATCGGAACCGGAGGAGATGGAGGGAAGCGATTCAGGTTCCAGCACTAAAGAGGCTGTATGGGTACCTCATTTTGGTGGAAATGGCTATCGGATGTCCCTGTCATCGCGTGCAATACACGAGTTAGAGATAATCAAGGTGGAAAAGGAGTCCACTTCAGTTGAGGAGAATCCAGCCGAGACCGTAGATGTGGTGGTGCCCATATGCCGGCGCTGTGGTTTACCAGCGCACTTTGCAAGAGTATGCCCGGGAGGTGCCGTACGTTAAAGGGACCGGAACCTGCAAGTTTCTAAAATGTTTTGTGTGGACTGTTACCTTTGTTGAACGTTCTCCGGAGTTCCAAATGGAGGAGGCTGTCGGGGATCAGTTGCAGGGTCCCTGATGGAAGGTGACAGGCAAGTTATGCAGGCAGTGGATGCGCAGGATTTGTATGTGACAGTACAGGAGATCTGTAAGTCTCAGGATCTAGTGGATCTACAGCGCAGTGGACAGGACCAGGGATGGTGAAAAACAGGACGTCCGTAGCCACCACGACAGTGGTCAGCAGCAACGTCTCCCCCTCCAAAGCCTGCGCCGGCTGCTAGGGCAAAATCGCGGACTGCTTCCTCCTGTACTCCATGGACCGGTACTGGCACACCCACTGCCTTAAGTGCTCCTGCTGCCAGGCTCAGCTGGGGGAGATCGGCACCTCCTGTTACACAAAGAGCGGCATGATCCTGTGCCGGAACGATTACATCCGTTTATTTGGGAGCAGCAGGGCAAGCGCGCGTGTGGACAGTCCATCCTGGCCAGCAAAATGGTGATGCGGGCACAGGGCAGCGTCTATCAGCTGAAGTTATGTTATAAGTAGACTGCGTCCTCCTTGTTGAACCTTTTTCCACCCTTTGTTACAGGGAATAGGCCATCAGAGTCTGGGATGGTGCAGTGTTGGTAGACAGCACCAGGAGGCCCCAGTGGGGCTCGGCGCAAAAGGGCAACAGCTACCAGGTTTGCTCAGGACTTTTACAGAGTCGTCTTTGCAACACCCGGAACCTTAACCTGGTCAGGTTGTTTGGGTGGCGGGTTGATGGGATCCGGGACGTTGGGACTGGACTGTCACAGGAAGAGGCTGCAACAGAGTGGGTTCAGCCTCCGCTAGTAACATAACCGGTAGCGTTCCATAGTTGAAATGATGAACTCTAACTGTTTAGTAACGTTTAAAAAAAGTGCCTCCCTAATGTGAGATGAAAAGGTGTGTAAATAAAAATGTTTCCTTTTTCTTACAGTTATGCAAATAAATCTCTGGATGTCCTGTAGCTCGGGGACGAGCTACATTTAGCCATGGGGGAATGTGACACCCCTGGACTATCAGGTCATCACAGGGTACTGCACAAGCTGCCCTTCCGTGCAGTATTCCACCTCCCTCTTGGTTCTGGGTCTCTACTTAAGTGGGGTTGCCTCTAACAGCAAATCAAAATCCTAGAGACACCCTGCATCACACCCACCTGACACACCAGTGGACGGCTTGAGAGGAATAGAGTCGCCCACCTGGGGGGGTTAGGGAGGGGAGGTGAGGTGTGTAGAGAGTTGAGTTTAGTAAGTGAGTGGTGAAAGAGTTTGAAAGTTGCCCTCGAGCTGAGAGGAGCTCAGAGGAAGTCGGGAGTGGGGACTCCCGAGGTAACTGCCTAGGTTGCAGACGGTGACCTGGGCCTTGAGAAGTCGGAACCCCGATTGCAGGGGTTTGTGGTGAGGTGCTCGGGCCCATCGAGGAGGACGGCCGACAGCCTGGCCCTGTCACCGGTCCGGGACCGAAGGCATGATGGGGTACATGGACCCTAGGTCGGTGAATAGCTTCAGGCAACCTGAAAATTCACCTGACAAGAAGGGAGCCTTCACAATCCGTTCCCACCCGCTACAGAATTGGGGCATTAGCGCAACAAGGGGGATAGGACTTTCCAACCAAAACGGTCCAGAAAATGCCAAGCGTGAGCCCTGAGAGCAAGCTCCCATACTTAACCATGGTAGGGAGCAGGGCCCGGCTAGTTCCAAGCTACTGGGCCACCTAGTGGAAGTCTAAACTAAGTGCCAGGAGGCAGGTCACGGACCACCAGGCAGCACCACTTAGGGACGGGATCCAGTCGAGCTCCCCTCAGTGGCAGCGGTACCCAAAGACTTGGTTTACCTGGTTGTCGGTGTCTGCTTATGAACTGAGTGAGTACGAGAGTGACTTCTGCATCCCCACGGCATCCTCCCTTCACCGAGTCCTGGAGCATCCCCTACCCGTGGAGGGTTCCAAACCCATACCCCCTTTTCATTCGAGTGGCCGAATGACCCCGCGTCCGGGGACCCTCGAACCACAGCGAACCCGGATCTGAGCAGCTCGGCTGCTTCCACGGGGGCGGTACACATGCACGAGCAGACATGACTGCACAGGCGCGAGATTTGAAAAAGCAACGTGGATGATAACGGAGGCATCAGACATCCACGTCAATCAAGAAAGGAGGACAGTGAACAGCGGCAGGAGGGGGTACAGGAGCCGAAAAAGAGGACACCCCTCCAACTAGATCAGGTAATTAGTAGAGTTGAGCGCGGTTCGTGGTTCGTGATTCTCCAGTTCGCGGCTCGAGTGATTTTGGGGCATGTTCTAGATCGAACTAGAACTCGAGCTTTTTGCAAAAGCTCGGTAGTTCTAGAAACGTTCGAGAACGGTTCTAGCAGCCAAAAAACAGCTAAATCATAGCTTGGTTTCTGCTGTAATAGTGTAAGTCACTCTGTGAATCAAACTATTATCACATTTCAGTGTATAGTGTGCGTGAACAGCGCCTTCAGATCACTGCTGTTTCTATAATGGCGATCGCCATTTTTTTTTTTTTTTTTTCTTGTCTTCCTTCCCTAAGCGCGCGCGTCTTGTGGGGCGGGCCAGCATGTCAGCCAATCCCAGACACACACACAGCTAAGTGGACTTTGAGCCAGAGAAGCAACGGCATGTGTGATAGGATCTGCATGTCACATGTCCCTGCATTATAAAACCGGACATTTTCTTCACGGACGCCATTATCTGCCTTCTGCGTCTTTGGTGTCAGACATCACTGTCGCAGCTCCGTCTTCCTGAGTCCTATAGCCGATACAGCTGTATGCGCTGCATACACAGCGTTAGACAGCTTAGGGAGAGCACTTTATAGCAGTCCTTTTAAGGGCTCCAACCGGCAGGGTCAGAGAGCCATAGGTGACAGGTCCTGCAAACAGCAACAGCGTCTGTGTAGCCCAGGTCAGGGATTTCCTACCTGCATTTCACCATTAGGAGGGAATAGAAAGGCAGGCTTCCATTCCTCTACCCAGAGCACCACAATCCTGCCACTGTACCCTCTTGTCCTCTGCACACTCCAACTGATAACTAAGCCATTATACTAGCAAACACTCAGTGTACCTAGTGGCATCCTATACGTGGCTATTGGACTTTGCTATAGTCCCACTAGTGCAAAGACATTTGCAGAGCGCGTCTGCCTGCATTGCACACTACAACTCATTCTAACCAAGCCATTATACTAGCAAACACTCAGTGTACCTAGTGGCATCCTATACGTGGCTATTGGACTTTGCTATAGTCCCACTAGTGCAAAGACATTTGCAGAGCGCGTCTGCCTGCATTGCACACTACAACTCATTCTAACCAAGCCATTATACTAGCAAACACTCAGTGTACCTAGTGGCATCCTATACGTGGCTATTGGACTTTGCTATAGTCCCACTAGTGCAAAGACATTTGCAGAGCGCGTCTGCCTGCATTGCACACTCCAACTCATTAAAACCAAGCCATTATACTAGCAAACACTCAGTGTACCTAGTGGCATCCTATACGTGGCTATTGGACTTTGCTATAGTCCCACTAGTGCAAAGACATTTGCATAGCGCGTCTGCCGGCATTGCACACTCAAACTCATTTTAACTAAGCCATTATACTAGCAAACACTCAGTGTACCTAGTGGCATCCTATACGTGGCTATTGGACTTTGCTATAGTCCCACTAGTGCAAAGACATTAGCAGAGCACATCTGCCTGCATTGCACACTACAACTCATTCTAACCAAGCCATTATACTAGCAAACACTCAGTGTACCTAGTGGCATCCTATACGTGGCTATTGGACTTTGCTATAGTCCCACTAGTGCAAAGACATTTGCATAGCGCGTCTGCCTGCATTGCACACTCAAACTCATTTTAACTAAGCCATTATACTAGCAAACACTCAGTGTACCTAGTGGCATCCTATACGTGGCTATTGGACTTTGCTATAGTCCCACTAGTGCAAAGACATTAGCAGAGCACATCTGCCTGCATTGCACACTACAACTCATTCTAACCAAGCCATTATACTAGCAAACACTCAGTGTACCTAGTGGCATCCTATACGTGGCTATTGGACTTTGCTATAGTCCCACTAGTGCAAAGACATTTGCAGAGCGCGTCTGCCTGCATTGCACACTCCAACTCATTAAAACCAAGCCATTATACTAGCAAACACTCAGTGTACCTAGTGGCATCCTATACGTGGCTATTGGACTTTGCTATAGTCCCACTAGTGCAAAGACATTTGCATAGCGCGTCTGCCTGCATTGCACACTCAAACTCATTTTAACTAAGCCATTATACTAGCAAACACTCAGTGTACCTAGTGGCATCCTATACGTGGCTATTGGACTTTGCTATAGTCCCACTAGTGCAAAGATATTAGCAGAGCACATCTGCCTGCATTGCACACTCCAACTTTTTTAAACTAAGCAATTTTACTAGCAAACACTCAGTGTACCTAGTGGCATCCTAAACGTGGCTATTGGACTTTGCTATAGTCCCACTAGTGCAAAGACATTTGCAGAGCACGTCTGCCTGCATTGCACACTACAACTCATTGTTACTAAGCCATTATACTAGCAAACACTCAGTGTACCTAGTTGTATCCTAAACGTGGCTATTGTACTTTTGTCTATTCACAGTATTGGAACGATATTTGCAGCACGTCTGCCTGCATTGCACACTCTAACTTTTTTAAACTCAGCCATTTATAGTAGCAAACACTCAGTGTACCTAGTTGTATCCTAAACGTGGCTATTGTACTTTTGTCAATTCACAGTATTGGAACGTTATTTGCAGCACGTCTGCCTGCATTGCACACTCAAACTTTTTTAAACTCAGCCATTTATAGTAGCAAACACTCAGTGTACCTAGTTGTATCCTAAACGTGGCTATTGTACTTTTGTCTATTCACAGTATTGGAACGTTATTTGCAGCACGTCTGCCTGCATTGCACACTCAAACTTTTTTAAACTCAGCCATTATACTAGCAAACACTCACTGTACCTAGTTGTATCCTAAACGTGGCTATTGTACTTTTGTCAATTCACAGTATTGGAACGATATTTGCAGGACATCTGCCTGCATTGCACACTCAAACTTTTTTAAACTCAGCCATTATACTAGCAAACACTCACTGTACCTAGTTGTATCCTAAACGTGGCTATTGTACTTTTGTCTATTCACACTACTGCAAATCTATGTGCAGCACCTCTGCATGACAACCTCGTGCTCTGTTTTTAATAAGCTATAATGATAGCACAAAATACTGCCATTTTGTGGCATCATAGAACTGGCTGTTGTATTCCATTAGTGCCCCACTGGTGACAAGCTATTTCTAGCACCTCTACATCACACCCTCATGCACATTTAGCTACGCTAATGTTATAGCAAACTCATGGAATTCATTGCTGCATTTCATAATTCGGAGGGATAGAAAGTCAGGCTTCCTTTAGCTTTTCCTTCTGTTCATAGACAGCATCTCCAAGACAAATTTCCCCTCCACGTCTAAGTGTGGAGAGGCAGCTAGTGCGCATGCGTGTGCCGATGTACCCCAGCTGCAGCATAATTACAGTGTTTCGCCTAGTGAGTATGCTCAGCCTGACTGTGCCATTCCTGACGCTAAGTCTTCATTTCGGGATACAGCGCATGCTCCCACACTAAGTGTGAAAAGCCTCTTTGCACAGGTGCTTGCATTCTGTGCCGGGTCTAAGTCCTGTTTTGTGCCTAGACACCATGCTAAAGCTGATAGTCTTTTTTCAGAGACTGTATTTCATGCTACTGAGCATGCTCAGGCACTTCCTGCATCAGAGACTAGGTCCGGTAATGAACTCTTTGGCCCTGGCCCTGATGTGGGGGTCCCATATAGACCACAGGGCATCAGGTGTCCTCCCAAATGGCTTGCAGAGGCCCACACCTATGACTTGTCACCGCATTATTGATGGTCAGACGATGACTGGTGAGGTGTTTGGGTCATGGCAGCCATGAGGTCATCATTGAAGTTGCGTTTCCAAATAGGACGCTAGTTATGCCACTCATGACGTGTCACTCTGCTTTTGTCTCCAGGAGGTGCATTGTGGTTCACCCTGGTTTGGGGCGGACCCAGGTTATAAAAGGGGCTGGAGCCAACAAGGAGGTGCGCAGTCTTCTATTATGCTCCGAAAGAGCACACCTCCATGTGTTGAACCCATTGCGGCTTTAGGCCAGAGGTAGGCAGGGATAGGGTGGTGGATGCAGGCCACCACCACAGTTGGTAACGCAGAACGGTTAAGACCAGCTCCTGTCCTAACAGTCCTGCTTGTGCAGCCCAGTGGCATTAACAGGCCTGCTGCTGCTGATGCGCCTGCTGTCCACAGGTGTGGCCCCTACGCACACGGTCAGCGTACTCAATGGCCCCTGTGTTGTTAACAGGGAGTTCCTGGGCTGGGTGGGCATGTGGACCCTGTGACGCTAACAGGGCTCACAGTCTCCAGATCCGAATGGCGTCTAACTCGGTTCAGGCTACTATTAGTTTCATAGCCACACAGCTCTGTATCCTCCACCAAACCTTCAAGTTGCCAACCTCTCCTTTTCCAACTGGGAGCACGGTGGACACTGACTGCTGAAGGTGATATATACCTTTCTCTTTCTTTTCTTATTAATTTTTGTTATATAGCGGTCACAGATTATATACCACTTTATCCAAATCTGCCAGTCCCACTGTAACAGATGTTGTTTCTTCAGCAAATGTTACAGTTGTTTAACCACCAAATCCACGGACCAAAATTTTTTTCCCCTTTCCAACACACCTGTTCCCCTTTCCAACAGCATCTGTCCTTTTTCAACTCATTTTGGGATATGACCAAAAGTGCAACTGTGCAGGGACACCGTACTCAACGCCATCTCAGCACAGCAGCCATCCCTCGGTCCCTCCGATGTGGACAAGTAAAAGACCATTTCCTCCTATCCATGACAAAGTGTTGAGATTCACTCTGTGCAGCACTGGTGTTTAGTGGAAAAGTAGATCTAAGATTGCGTACCACATTCTGCAGATACTCCTGTATACGTGCGTCTATTTCTATGGCAGGAATTAGTTCGCCAAATTTTGTCTTGTACCGGGGATCTAACAGTGTGGCAACCCAGTATTCAGGATTACTTCAAATTCATACAATCCGAGGGTCATGTAGGTAGTGCAGCAAGAAGGCGCTCATGTGTCTTGTGCATCCAGGAGGACCAAGTCCTTGGTGTGTTGGTGGCAGAGAGGTGAGAATCGTGCATCCTTCCTCTGCCCTCTACCCACAACCTCGCACAACCGAAATGTGAGCAAGCTCTCACTCATCTGCTGAGTCTTCCATGCCCATCGCCAGTTCGTCCTCCATTTCTTCATGGGCTCCTGCACTTTCATCAACACTTTTTGCTGATACTATGCGCCCTTGTTAATCCCTCTCCCTCACCATGACTGCCGCATAGGTGCCGCTGACCATCTGGACCTCGTAGATCTTGTTATCCCTTCCGCATATGACTCCTCCTGTACTTCCTCCCCTTCCTCTTGTCCCAACACCTGACTCCGAATAATAATTACAGTGTGCTCCATCATGTAGATGACCAGAATTGTCACGCTGAGAATGACATTGCCAGTGCTAAACATCTTCGTCGACATTTCAAAACTGTGTAGCAGGGTGCATAGGTCCTTGATCTGACACCACTCCAGCAGCGTGATCTGCACCACCTCTGGATCAACTTATCCCAGGCTATATGTCTTACCGTATTTCAGCAGGGCTCTGCGGTGCTGCCACACACGCTGCAACATGTGCAGATTCCAATTCCTGCGTGTCGGAACATCGCATTTCCGGCGTTTAACTGCCAGACCCTAAGACTTCCGGAGTGATGAAAGTTGTTGAGCTGCTGTGTGCGCACGATGGAAGTGAGCACATAGCGAGCGTGCCCGCTGCACAAGGCCATGTAGGCCGTGATGGTGTTTTAAAAATTGCTGGAGAATTCGGATCAACACGTGAGCCATAAAAGGCACGTGTGTCACATTGCCCTGAGGATGGCCCGCAGCCAGGTTTGCATCATTGCCGCACACGGCTGTTAAGTCACCAACGGAGTCCGCTCCGTCAATTTGTACTCCGGTCGCCAGGTGACAACGTGTTCCTTTCATGAATAGTGCTGATGATGGGAGAGTAGTCGATGCCAGCGGCGCAGGTGGACGCAGGTTATGCTCACCCACTGGGCTGCATTACCTTGACAGATGCAGAATCTCTGGCTGAATGTAGCTGGTGGGTATCTCACAGATGAAATACCATCATTCAGCTACAACCAATGGGAAGACACCACACCCTTTTTTATGCCCATCCTGTCTGCAGACCACTGCCAGACATAGCTATGAACCTCTGGTTAATTTTACCCCCAGTTCAGTTTTATGATTTTGTGTGCTTGTTACCTGACTACTTTTCCTGCTTGCTGTTTATGTACCTTGTTGGCCGATACGCATTTCACCTCTGCTTGTTTTCTGATTAAGTCCTGGCCGTCCCATTCTGTTCCTGTTCCTCAATTAATGTTTTGACCCTGCCTGACTACTATTCTCTGTAATAGCGGTGTGACTCACATTTCCCATACATTTCAAAGTAAAACTTTGACCGCCTGATGGCATTGAGCTCTGCTGCCAGCATAGTAAGGAGGTGTGTGGTAGTCCTTGTGCGCAGTTGCAAGGAAGGGTGGCCTGACCACACAGGGTTTGCGCAAAGGTAGAGGACCCACACGAGGTTGAAGAGGCAGAAGCAGTGTATTAACTTCTACATACAGAACAAGGATTGAAACAACTCGTGGGGACGGCAAGACTTGTACAGCAGACCCTTCTCCATCTCTCACCATAGTTTGCCAGTGCCCAGTCAGTGACATGTAATGACCCTGTCTATGCTTACTGGTCCAAGTATCTGTGTTGAAATGCACCCTGTCGCACACAGATTTTCTCAAGGAAGTGGTGATGTTGTGTGCGACATGCCGGTGTAGCGCGGGCATGCTTTTCTTGGAGAAGCAGTGGTGATTGGGCATCTGGTACTGGGGCACAGCTACAGACATAAGGTCTGTAAAATCCTGTGTGTCCACTACGCGTAAAGGCAGCATTTCGGTAGCCAACAGCTTACAGAGGGATAGAGTCAACCACTTAGCTTTGTCATGGGTCGCAGTAAGTGGCCTTTTATTTGACCACATCTGAGGGACAGAGATCTGGCTGCTGTCTGTAGACGGTGTTGAGTAGGGTGTCCCTGGAAAAATGCAGGTTTGTGAGAAAAGTGCAGGCGGAGACATGATGTTGGCTTCATCTTGCCTTCAGATCTGTTCATCTTGTATCATTTTTAAAAAACACAGCAAGCAAGGGTTACTCCAAGCGGAGTCTCCCTTTTTTTCCAAAAATTGGGCCCCACACAGACACCTTATCAGTGGCAGCACTTGTGCCCTAGTTGCAAACAGGATGTTTTGATTTGCATCAAGCACATTCCAAATCCACAAGCATTTACTCTCCCCAGGATGACACAGGGGTAGTAAATTCCTTCTGGATCCATGACTTGTTCATTTTGATGAACGTCAGTCTGTCCACATTGTCACTGGACAGACGCGTGCGCTTATCTGTCAGCACACACCCAGCAGCACTGAAGACACGTTCAGAGACAACGCTGGCAGCTGGACACGACAAAATCTTCGAGGCGTAACTGGAGAGCTCTTGACATTTTTCTAGATTTGAAGCACAAAAGGAGCAAGGCTCCATTTGCAAAGTCATTGCATCGATGTTCATTTGGAGATACTCCTGTATCATCCTCTCCATCCGTTGACTATGTGTCAGACTTGTTGTCTCTGGTGGCCTTGCAAAGGAGGGTCTAAAAAAATTATGAAAAGATTCCATAAAATTGCTGTTACCAGCACCAGATACGGTCCTACTGGTACGGGTAGACTGTTGAAGATGACGAGGCCGTCCCATGTTTGTCAAGTTACAACTGGGAGAATCACTCCCTTCACCTGCACGGTTGTTTGGTGGAAAAGCCGAGCTAAGATCGAGTAACAGCTTCTGCTGATACTCCTGCATACGTGCGTCCCTTTCTATGGGTGGAATTATGTCACAAAATTTGGACTTGTCCCGGGGATCTAATAGTGTGGCAAGCCAGTAGTCATCATCACTTCTAATTTTGACAATACGAGGGTCATGTTGGAGGTAGTGCAACAAGAAGGCACTCATGTGTCTTGCGCAGCCATGCGCACCAAGTCCACGCTGTGTTTGTGGCATAGAGGTGCTAACCGTTCTTTCTTCCTCTGTCATCTCCCCCCAACCTCTTTCAACTGAAATTTGACCAAGGTCCCCCTCATCTGCTGAGTCTTCCATGTCCATGGACAGTTCGTCCTCCATATCTTCATGTCCTCCTGCACCTTCCTCAACATCTCACCTGCTACCATGCGCCCTTGTTGATCCCTGTCCCCCATGGTCCCATGCCTGCCGCGTTGGTGATGATGAACGTCTGGACCTTGGTGATGTTGTTGTGTCTTGCGCATATGAATCCTCCTGTAGTTCCTCCCCTTCCTGTTGTCCCACCCCCTGACTACGAATAGTGTTTAGCGTGTGCTCCAGCATGTAAATGACTGTAATCGTCATGCTGATAATGGCATTGTCAGCGCTAAACATATTCGTCGCCATGTCGAAACTGTGCAGAAGGGTGCATAGGTCCTTGATCTGAGATCACTCCATCAGGGTGATCTGCCCCACTTCTGCATCTCGTTGGCCCAGGCTATACATCATGACGTATTGCACCAGGGCTCGCCGGTGCTGCCACAGTCGCTGTAACATGTGGAGAGTTGAATTCCAGCGTGTCGCCACATCGCATTTCAGGCGATGAACCGGCAGGCCGAAAGACTTCTGGAGCGATGCAAGTCGCTCAGGTGCGGCGGTTGAACGGCGGAAGTGAGCACTGCAGACAGTTTCCGTGCCCTGGTCAGAAGGCCATCTAGGCCGGGATAGTGTGTTAAAAATTGCTGGACAACAAGGTTAAACACGTGAGCCATACAAGGCACGTGTGTCACCTTGCCCAGGCGAAGGGCCGCACCCAGGTTTGCAGCATTGTCGCACACGGCCTTACCAGGCTGCAGGTTGAGTGGAGACAACCATTTATCAAAATCAGTCTCCAGAGCTGCCCACAACTCAGTCGCTGTGTGACTCCTATTTCAAAGACATGTCAAGCTAAAGACCGCCTGATGCCGTTGCGCTCTGCTACCAGCATAGTAATGAGGGGTGCGTGATTCCTTCTGCGCAGTGAGAACGCTGGTGGCCTGACCAGGCAGGCTTGGGGCGGAGGTGGAGGACCCAGATGAGGTGGAGGATGCAGAAGCAGTGGCGGAACTTGGACAGACAGAGGATTGACACACAAGTCGTGGGGACGGCAAGACTTGTGCAGCAGACCCTTCACCATCTATCACCATAGTTACCCAGTGGCCAGTCAGCGACATGTAACGTCCCTGTCCATGCTTACTGGTCCAAGTATCGGTGGTGAAATGCACCCGTTCACACACAGAGTTTCTCAAGGAAGCGGTGATGTTGTGTGCGACATGCTGGTGTAGCGCGGGCACACCTTTCTTAGAGAAGTAGTGGCGACTAGGCATCTGGTACTGGGGCACAGCGACAGACATAAGGTCTCTAAAATCCTGTGTGTCCACTAGGCGGAAAGGCAGCATTTCTGTAGTCAACAGCTTACAGAGGGATAGAGTCAACCTCTTCGCTTTGTCATGGGTCGCAGGAAGTGGCCTTTTATTTGACCACATCTGAGGGACAGAGATCTGGCTGCTGTGTGTAGACGGTGTTGAGTCGGGTGTCCCTGGAAAAATGCAGCTTTGTGAGGAAAGTGCAGGCGGAGACATGATGTTGCCTTCATCCAAAGTTGGTGCTATCGATGTCTGAGAGAGCTGTACACACTCACTTGTTTCCCCTTCCAAACCAACTGACGACCTACCAAGCAAACTGCCTGTTGCGGTTACAGTGGTGGAAGTTGTGGGTGGAAAAACAGGTGTGACAGCTGTCCCCACAGTCCTAGAAGATGACGAGCGCGCGGATGCACTGGAAGGGGCAGGCGGTGGATGGTTCGCTCCGCTAGGCCGCATTGCAGCACGGTGAGCTTCCCATCGGGCCATATGATATTTATTCATGTGACGATTCATGGAAGAAGTTGTCAAACTGCTGAGGTTTTGACCTTTACTAAGAGAACCATGACAAATTTTACAGATCACATAATTTGGGCGATCTTTTTCTATGTCAAAAAAGGACCTGGCTAGGCAAGGCTTAGAGGCCATGCGACCTGTTGATCCACCCCGAATAATGCTCAGAGGCAGAGTGGTGGCTGAGGATGCAGTTGTAGACGTGCTACCAGTGCTCCGACTGTGTCCAGGAAGGCGCCAGGTTACTTCGACGTCGGTTGCATCCTCCTCCACCGCCTCTGTTGACCTCCTCGAGTGTCTGACTGTGGGTTGACAGTAGGTGTGATCTAGAACTTAATCATCAATTGTTGTGTTTGCACTCCCCTACCCCTCAGACCGAGTTTCTTCTTGCCCTGACCGAATATTTAAGTTGTCATCCCAATCGGGTATCTGCGTCTCATCTTCATCAGTATGTTCCTCATTGCCTATAACCACAGTTGTTGGAAAGGCAGCATTTTGGTAGCCAACAGTTTGCATATGATGAAAGTCAACCTCCAAGCCATTTCATGCCCTTCTAAAAGCATGTAAAACACAGCGAGGGGACTCCAACCACAGTCTCCCTCGTTGCCACTAACTGGGCCACACACACCCCACTTGACTGGCATCGGTTGAGCCCCCTTTTGAAAAAGAAAAAGATGCTTTGCATGAAGCACTCTCAAAAATACGCGTGCCTTTCCCGTCCCCTGGCTGACCCAGGGGAAGAAAAGTCCTCTGAGAGCCATGACTTGTTCATCTTGGTTCTTTTAGAGACACAGCGAGGGGACTCCAACCACAGTCTCCCTCGTTGCCACTAACTGGGCCACACACACCCCACTTGACTGGCATCGGTTGACCCCCCCTTTTGACAAAGAAAAAGATGCTTTGCATGAAGCACTCTCAAAAATACGCGTGCCTTTCCCGTCCCCTGGCTGACCCAGGGGAAGAAAAGTCCTCTGAGAGCCATGACTTGTTCATCTTGGTTCTTTTAGAGACACAGCGAGGGGACTCCAACCACAGTCTCCCTCGTTGCCACTAACTGGGCCACACACACCCCACTTGACTGGCATCGGTTGAGCCCCCTTTTGAAAAAGAAAAAGATGCTTTGCATGAAGCACTCTCAAAAATACGCGTGCCTTTCCCGTCCCCTGGCTGACCCAGGGGAAGAAAAGTCCTCTGAGAGCCATGACTTGTTCATCTTGGTTCTTTTAGAGACACAGCGAGGGGACTCCAACCACAGTCTCCCTCGTTGCCACTAACTGGGCCACACACACCCCACTTGACTGGCATCGGTTGACCCCCCCTTTTGACAAAGAAAAAGATGCTTTGCATGAAGCACTCTCAAAAATACGCGTGCCTTTCCCGTCCCCTGGCTGACCCAGGGGAAGAAAAGTCCTCTGAGAGCCATGACTTGTTCATCTTGGTTCTTTTAGAGACACAGCGAGGGGACTCCAACCACAGTCTCCCTCGTTGCCACTAACTGGGCCACACACACCCCACTTGACTGGCATCGGTTGAGCCCCCTTTTGAAAAAGAAAAAGATGCTTTGCATGAAGCACTCTCAAAGATACGCGTGCCTTTCCCGTCCCCTGGCTGACCCAGGGGAAGAAAAGTCCTCTGAGAGCCATGACTTGTTCATCTTGGTTCTTTTAGAGACACAGCGAGGGGACTCCAACCACAGTCTCCCTCGTTGCCACTAACTGGGCCACACACACCCCACTTGACTGGCATCGGTTGACCCCCCCTTTTGACAAAGAAAAAGATGCTTTGCATGAAGCACTCTCAAAAATACGCGTGCCTTTCCCGTCCCCTGGCTGACCCAGGGGAAGAAAAGTCCTCTGAGAGCCATGACTTGTTCATCTTGGTTCTTTTAGAGACACAGCGAGGGGACTCCAACCACAGTCTCCCTCGTTGCCACTAACTGGGCCACACACACCCCACTTGACTGGCATCGGTTGACCCCCCCTTTTGACAAAGAAAAAGATGCTTTTCATGAAGCACTCTCAAAAATACGCGTGCCTTTCCCGTCCCCTGGCTGACCCAGGGGAAGAAAAGTCCTCTGAGAGCCATGACTTGTTCATCTTGGTTCTTTTAGAGACACAGCGAGGGGACTCCAACCACAGTCTCCCTCGTTGCCACTAACTGGGCCACACACACCCCACTTGACTGGCATCGGTTGAGCCCCCTTTTGAAAAAGAAAAAGATGCTTTGCATGAAGCACTCTCAAAAATACGCGTGCCTTTCCCGTCCCCTGGCTGACCCAGGGGAAGAAAAGTCCTCTGAGAGCCATGACTTGTTCATCTTGGTTCTTTTAGAGACACAGCGAGGGGACTCCAACCACAGTCTCCCTCGTTGCCACTAACTGGGCCACACACACCCCACTTGACTGGCATCGGTTGACCCCCCCTTTTGACAAAGAAAAAGATGCTTTGCATGAAGCACTCTCAAAAATACGCGTGCCTTTCCCGTCCCCTGGCTGACCCAGGGGAAGAAAAGTCCTCTGAGAGCCATGACTTGTTCATCTTGGTTCTTTTAGAGACACAGCGAGGGGACTCCAACCACAGTCTCCCTCGTTGCCACTAACTGGGCCACACACACCCCACTTGACTGGCATCGGTTGACCCCCCCTTTTGACAAAGAAAAAGATGCTTTTCATGAAGCACTCTCAAAAATACGCGTGCCTTTCCCGTCCCCTGGCTGACCCAGGGGAAGAAAAGTCCTCTGAGAGCCATGACTTGTTCATCTTGGTTCTTTTAGAGACACAGCGAGGGGACTCCAACCACAGTCTCCCTCGTTGCCACTAACTGGGCCACACACACCCCACTTGACTGGCATCGGTTGAGCCCCCTTTTGAAAAAGAAAAAGATGCTTTGCATGAAGCACTCTCAAAAATACGCGTGCCTTTCCCGTCCCCTGGCTGACCCAGGGGAAGAAAAGTCCTCTGAGAGCCATGACTTGTTCATCTTGGTTCTTTTAGAGACACAGCGAGGGGACTCCAACCACAGTCTCCCTCGTTGCCACTAACTGGGCCACACACACCCCACTTGACTGGCATCGGTTGAGCCCCCTTTTGAAAAAGAAAAAGATGCTTTGCATGAAGCACTCTCAAAAATACGCGTGCCTTTCCCGTCCCCTAGCTGACCCAGGGGAAGAAAAGTCCTCTGAGAGCCATGACTTGTTCATCTTGGTTCTTTTAGAGACACAGCGAGGGGACTCCAACCACAGTCTCCCTCGTTGCCACTAACTGGGCCACACACACCCCACTTGACTGGCATCGGTTGAGCCCCCTTTTGAAAAAGAAAAAGATGCTTTGCATGAAGCACTCTCAAAAATACGCGTGCCTTTCCCGTCCCCTGGCTGACCCAGGGGAAGAAAAGTCCTCTGAGAGCCATGACTTGTTCATCTTGGTTCTTTTAGAGACACAGCGAGGGGACTCCAACCACAGTCTCCCTCGTTGCCACTAACTGGGCCACACACACCCCACTTGACTGGCATCGGTTGAGCCCCCCTTTTGACAAAGAAAAAGATGCTTTGCATGAAGCACTCTCAAAAATACGCGTGCCTTTCGCCTCCCCTGGCTGACCCAGGGGAAGAAAAGTCCTCTGAGAGCCAGGTCCACATTGTCAGTGGACAGACACGTGTGCTTATCTGCCAGCAGACCCCCAGCAGCACTGAAGACAGGTTCCGAGAGAACGCTGGCTGCAGGACACGACAAGATCCTCAAGGCGTACGTGGCGAGCTCAGGCAATTTATCCAGATTGGAAGCCTAAAATGAGCAGGGCTCAAGTTGCACAATAATGGAATCGATGTTTCTTTGCATATACTCATATATCTGTGTGTCTCCCTCTTTTTCCTTGTCCAGCTGTTTTGTTTTCACATGAGTATATGTCCTTGTCACTTTCCCATGTGTTTGTGTTATGTTGTGAGTTGTTTGTCACCTTTTGGACACCTTTCAGGGTGTTTTCTAGGTGTTTTACTGTGTTTGTGATTGCCTGCCATTGTTTCCTATGGGCTCGAGTTCGGTTCGTCGAACGTTCGACGAGCCGAACTCGAGCCAGACCCCCCGTTCGGCGAACCGCCTCGAGCCGAACCGGGACCGGTTCGCTCATCTCTAGTAATTAGCATACATGGCGGTCAGATTTTATAAAGTTATTTTTGGGGTCTGCAAGGGGAGTCAGGGAACAAGGTGCACCTTCATAGAATGCAGCTCAGGAGCTACAGAAGGTTATACTTTTAGTTTAATAGTGAAAAAACTCGTGACAGGTTCCCTTTAAGCTCTTTTAGTCAGTGAGTTTCTTTCTTTCATCTCCCACATTTTCCAAACAATTGCAAACTTTCTTGTATTGAAATTTGCATTTATTAATTCCCTGAAAATCAAATTTTTGAGGAGGATTCAGCACCGTCAGCAAGTTCGAATTTCAATTATTCACTCAAATATTTTTATAAAGAACTAGCTGTACTACCCGGCTTTTACTATTACCACAGCTTGTCTTGGTCATTGTGCAGTTTATTGTTTCTTTCATTGTTTTTTTCTAGTTCCTTTGGCTCTATCTTCAGTTACAGCCATGTGTGCCTAGTGCTACTCTATCTTACGCATTACTCATTTGTCATTTATGATATGAACCTTACTATAGCGTGGTTTGGGTTTTATGTCAGCCTTCACTGCTAATTGGGGAATATGGTGTGAAGCCCCACAGGTGTTATGTCGGTGCATTACCTTCAGGGACTCCACGTGGTGGAACAGTCTGGTCACAGGTAGGTTGCTTCTTTAGGAGTTTCGTTATGCCACTCTCGGTATTGCGGTCAGGGGAACGCCACTGCAGATTAGGGGATGCCTGGGGCTGATGGTAGGTGCAGTCAGTTGTAGTGGCCTCCCGAGAGTGAGGCAGGCCCCAAGGCCCTGTGTAGGTGTGTTGAACCACAGGTCGCAGAATGACTAAGGCACAGTCCAGACAGTCTTTCAGGGTTTTTACTCACAATAGATGGCAGGGTGAGTACCCGGGCGTAGCTCGGATTAACCAGAGGAAACCAGGCACTCCGTCAGGCTGACTTTTGAGGGTGACTACCGACTCGCCTTCTCTAGCCCTGATGTTTTTGGGGTGACCCTGACTTGAAGTCCCTACGGGCGTCACCAAGGGAAGTTGCTGCTGCCTGTTCTCCCCTCTTTTCGGCCCGTTTGCTTGTAGCCTGGACCAGGTCACTCCGGCTGCTTGCCTCTTGTGAGCTATAGGCCCTCTCTTCGCTACGTGGACTCTAAGGTGTTATGGTGGGGGTCTGAAGTGCCCCCTACGGCAGGTTTGGCAGGAGAAAACTGAATGAATCTCTGCACTGGGACCTGTTACCCTTACGGGCCTGGTACCTACCTGGCAGTCCCCTTACTCAGCCACCGCTTGCCTCCAGCCTCGGGTGGTTTTTGGGTGGCACTCCCAGGTGACCGTTCTCCCCCGTCGGTAGCCACTGCACGTGCGCTGTCAACTTGTGCCAGAATCCAGGGTCTGCTGCATGCGTCTGCTCTCCCTGAGCTGTACTCACTAAGTGGCTCACTACTCCCTTCCCACTGTGCCTGCCTATGCAACTTAGCAACCAGGCTCTCTACCACACCCCTTGAGTGGACATGGAGGCCACGCCCCCTCCTGGATTCCCCAGGGGTCCCTATCAAAGGTAGATGTGGGAGACCTGATTACTATGCGCCTGTGTAATCACACCTCGGTCAGCCTTCTGGATTACCTGTATTGTACTGCCCCTAGCATGGGTGCAGTACTCAGTGGTGCCTGACCAGGTCAGAGGCGCCACAATGGCACAGTTTACCTGATCCAGCGATTTCTAGGGTTTGGTGTGTTTTCATAATATATTTACAGTCACTCTTCTGCATTGTAGGTTTATTTCTATTCTCTATAATGTATTATGCTGTAAGTTTATTAACTTCTCCAGTTGTTATTTTGGTGATGTAATTGTTGCATTTTCATATTTTCATATATATATGTATATGTATATGTATATCTATACATATATATATATATATATATATATATATATATATATATATATATATACAGTTAGGTCCAGAAATATTTGAACAGTGACACAAGTTTTGTTATTTTAGCTGTTTACAAAAACATGTTCAGAAATACAATTATATATATAATATGGGCTGAAAGTGCACACTCCCAGCTGCAATATGAGAGTTTTCACATCCAAATCGGAGAAAGGGTTTAGGAATCATAGCTCTGTAATGCATAGCCTCCTCTTTTTCAAGGGACCAAAAGTAATTGGACAAGGGACTCTAAGGGCTGCAATTAACTCTGAAGGCGTCTCCCTCGTTAACCTGTAATCAACGAAGTAGTTAAAAGGTCTGGGGTTGATTACAGGTGTGTGGTTTTGCATTTGGAAGCTGTTGCTGTGACCAGACAACATGCGGTCTAAGGAACTCTCAATTGAGATGAAGCAGAACATCCTGAGGCTGAAAAAAAGAAAAAATCCATCAGAGAGATAGCAGACATGCTTGGAGTAGCAAAATCAACAGTCGGGTACATTCTGAGAAAAAAGGAATTGACTGGTGAGCTTGGGAACTCAAAAAGGCCTGGGCGTCCACGGATGACAACAGTGGTGGATGATCGCCGCATACTTTCTTTGGTGAAGAAGAACCCGTTCACAACATCAACTGAAGTCCAGAACACTCTCAGTGAAGTAGGTGTATCTGTCTCTAAGTCAACAGTAAAGAGAAGACTCCATGAAAGTAAATACAAAGGGTTCACATCTAGATGCAAACCATTCATCAATTGCAAAAATAGACAGGCCAGAGTTAAATTTGCTGAAAAACACCTCATGAAGCCAGCTCAGTTCTGAAAAAGTATTCTATGGACAGATGAGACCAAGATCAACCTGTACCAGAATGATGGGAAGAAAAAAGTTTGGAGAAGAAAGGGAACGGCACATGATCCAAGGCACACCACATCCTCTGTAAAACATGGTGGAGGCTACGTGATGGCATGGGCATGCATGGCTTTCAATGGCACTGGGTCACTTGTGTTTATTGATGACATAACAGCAGACAAGAGTAGCCGGATGAATTCTGAAGTGTACCGGGATATATTTTCAGCCCAGATTCAGCCAAATGCCGCAAAGTTGATTGGACGTCGCTTCATAGTACAGATGGACAATGACCCCAAGCATACAGCCAAAGCTACCCAGGAGTTCATGAGTGCAAAAAAGTGGAACATTCTGCAATGGCCAAGTCAATCACCAGATCTTAACCCAATTGAGCATGCATTTCACTTGCTCAAATCCAGACTTAAGACGAAAAGACCCACAAACAAGCAAGACCTGAAGGCTGCGGCTGTAAAGGCCTGGCAAAGCATTAAGAAGGAGGAAACCCAGCGTTTGGTGATGTTCATGGGTTCCAGACTTAAGGCAGTGATTGCCTCCAAAGGATTCGCAACAAAATATTGAAACTAAAAATTTTTTTTTGGGTTTGGTTTATTTGTCCAATTACTTTTGATCTCCTAAAATGTGGAGTGTTTGTAAAGAAATGTGTACAATTCCTACAATTTCTATCAGATATTTTTGTTCAAACCTTCAAATTAAACGTTACAATCTGCACTTGAATTCTGTTGTAGAGGTTTCATTTCAAATCCAATGTGGTGGCATGCAGAGCCCAACTCGCGAAAATTGTGTCACTGTCCAAATATTTCTGGACCTAACTGTATTTACAGTCACTGTTCTGCATTGTAGGTTTTTTTCTATTCTCTATAATGTATTATGCTGTAAGTTTATTAATTTCTCCAGCTGTTATCTTGGTGATGTAATTGTTGCATTCTCATATACAGTTAGGTCCAGAAATATTTGGACAGTGACACAATTTTCGCGAGTTGGGCTCTGCATGCCACCACATTGGATTTGAAATGAAACCTCTACAACAGAATTCAAGTGCAGATTGTAACGTTTAATTTGAAGGTTTGAATAAAAATATCTGATAGAAATTGTAGGAATTGTACACATTTGTTTACAAACACTCCACATTTTAGGAGGTCAAAAGTAATTGGACAAATAAACCAAACCCAAAAAAAAAATTTTTATTTTCAATATTTTGTTGCGAATCCTTTGGAGGCAATCACTGCCTTAAGTCTGGAACCCATGGACATCACCAAACGCTGGGTTTCCTCCTTCTTAATGCTTTGCCAGGCCTTTACAGCCGCAGCCTTCAGGTCTTGCTTGTTTGTGGGTCTTTCCGTCTTAAGTCTGGATTTGAGCAAGTGAAATGCATGCTCAATTGGTTTAAGATCTGGTGATTGACTTGGCCATTGCAGAATGTTCCACTTTTTTGCACTCATGAACTCCTGGGTAGCTTTGGCTGTATGCTTGGGGTCATTGTCCATCTGTACTATGAAGCGCCGTCCGATCAACTTTGCGGCATTTGGCTGAATCTGGGCTGAAAGTATATCCCAGTACACTTCAGAATTCATCCGGCTACTCTTGTCTGCTGTTATGTCATCAATAAACACAAGTGACCCAGTGCCATTGAAAGCCATGCATGCCCATGCCATCACGTTGCCTCCACCATGTTTTACAGAGGATGTGGTGTGCCTTGGATCATGTGCCGTTCCCTTTCTTCTCCAAACTTTTTTCTTCCCATCATTCTGGTACAGGTTGATCTTGGTATCATCTGTCCATAGAATACTTCTCCAGAACTGAGCTGGCTTCATGAGGTGTTTTTCAGCAAATTTAACTCTGGCCTGTCTATTTTTGGAATTGATGAATGGTTTGCATCTAGATGTGAACCCTTTGTATTTACTTTCATGGAGTCTTCTCTTTACTGTTGACTTAGAGACAGATACACCTACTTCACTGAGAGTGTTCTGGACTTCAGTTGATGTTGTGAACGGGTTCTTCTTCACCAAAGAAAGTATGCGGCGATCATCCACCACTGTTGTCATCCGTGGACGCCCAGGCGTTTTTGAGTTCCCAAGCTCACCAGTCAATTCCTTTTTTCTCAGAATGTACCCGACTGTTGATTTTGCTACTCCAAGCATGTCTGCTATCTCTCTGATGGATTTTTTCTTTTTTTTCAGCCTCAGGATGTTCTGCTTCACCTGAATTGAGAGTTCCTTAGACCGCATGTTGTCTGGTCACAGCAACAGCTTCCAAATGCAAAACCACACACCTGTAATCAACCCCAGACCTTTTAACTACTTCATTGATTACAGGTTAACGAGGGAGACGCCTTCAGAGTTAATTGCAGCCCTTAGAGTCCCTTGTCCAATTACTTTTGGTCCCTTGAAAAAGAGGAGGCTATGCATTACAGAGCTATGATTCCTAAACCCTTTCTCCGATTTGGATGTGAAAACTCTCATATTGCAGCTGGGAGTGTGCACTTTCAGCCCATATTATATATATAATTGTATTTCTGAACATGTTTTTGTAAACAGCTAAAATAACAAAACTTGTGTCACTGTCCAAATATTTCTGGACCTAACTGTATATGTATATCTATATATATATATATATATATATATATATATATATATATATATATATATATATATATATATATATATATATATATATATATCAACAGTGTTCAGGCCATTAGCAGTCTATACATGTTTTTTTTTTTAATGTTTTCAAATTGATTCTGGTACAGTTTTTGTATTTTTTGACTGTTGTAGTAAACATGTTATATGCACTACTTATATGGTGAGCCCTCGTTTTGGGCACAAGCTTTTCCCTTTTCCTGCCAGCCTATCTACTTTCCCCCTCACCGGCTATTCTTCCTCTTCATGTCCGGTGTCTTCAGCTCACACTGACTGACGTCAGCTGACCTGATTGCATGGTTGATGTTGCTCTGACCCAGAAGTGACGGCAGTCACCGCTTCAATTGTACTAGCGTCTGACAGACACCAGTACAATTCATCAGTGAGAGTCTCTGAGTGCTGCAGGGTGGGCGGCAGGCCAGGTGGACCCAGCATCCGTTAAAGGTTTCATGCGGATTTTAATGGGGGCAATTTACTTTTCAGAGCATGGGCCCCCCTAGAGCCTCGGGCCCTGGGCGGTAGCCCAGATTGCCCTCAATATAATCCGCCTCTGCTTGTTAGTACATTCAGATGTTCTCCATTCTGGCTGCATACTTTCAGATAGTGCAGGAACCTCTAGTATATTACGTATATATAAGAGATGCCAGGCACAAAACTAAAGGCTGCTTTACACCAGACAATCTATCGTGCGATAGATCGTCGGGGTCACGGTTTTTGTGACGCACATCCGGCATCGCTGGCGATGCCGGCCTGTGTGACACCTCCTAGCGACGCAGTATCGCTCACAACTCGTGCGTCGTGTACTGCTCGCTAGGTTCCATAATATCGTTTAATTTAGTTGTTCATCATTTCCGGGGTAGCACACGCCGCTCCGTGTGACACCCCGGGAACGATGAACAGCAGCTCACCTGCGTCACGCGGCCGCCGCCGGCTATGTGAAGGAAGGAGGTGGGCGGGATGTTTACGTCCCGCTCATCTCCGCCCCTCCGTTTCCATTGGCCGGCGGCCATGTGACGTCGCTGGTAGACGCCGAATGTCCCTCCCACTCCAGGAAGTGGATGTTCGCCGCCCACAGCGAGGTCGCACGAGAGGTAAGTATGTGTGACGGGGGTTACAGACTTTGTGCGCCACGGGCAGCGATTTGCCCGTGACGCACAAACGACGGGGGCGGGTACGATCGATTGTGAAATTGCACAATCGGTCGTACCGTGTAAAGCCCCCTTTAGGGTCTGATTCATGAAAGCTTTCATGACAGAATTCTGGTGTAAATACTTTGAAAAGTCACAAAATTTTTATTGAGTTGAGCCTAACTTTTCCAATTCTCACACAAGATTTCCTAGCTGTGACAAAATGGGCAGAACTCAGTTGGGAATGCAGCAAAGTGGCATACCACAGCTCACCTAATTCATGCTGTGGCGTTCTGAAATCTTCCTCTAGTTTCTGATGTACCTCTTCATGAATCAAGAGCATATGTCTCCAGCACCTTCCTCAAGACTGGTGTAAATAAATGCTGGTCTTGATGAATCAGGCACTTAGTGTCCACATCTTCATCTGTTTTGTCCAGACATTTCAGTTTCCCTTGGCTGCATTTCACTTTCAAGCAACAACATTTCAGCAATTTGGCATGCCTGATTTGAATACGCCATTTCTTTTGCCTGCCCTTTACCGATCTGAGTACTCTTCAATAATTCTCGTGCACTATCCTGAAAAATCCAGTATTTATTCACTATGACTCACAGATCTTCTCTACAAGTTGCCTTGTCTTCAGCTCCACTTCCTCTATGTTGTCTCAGTGTTACCCACTTAGCCACAGTTATGCCTACTTTGGGCTCCTGGCCATATCCATTGCAGCTGAACTCTTCTTCTTTCTTTAATGCAGTTCACCACACTGGGTCCAGGATGCTCCAACCATAATACTCTACCATTGGATGCAGTTAGAGAGTTTTGCAATCTCTTTTTTTGCTTCTTCCTTTTACACTCATCACTATATGGCCTAGTCTATCTACTCCCTGTGACTTCACTAACTGCTGATTCACTCCAGCCAGGAAGTAACTCTCCTTTTATTCCCCAAAAAATGTGTCTTTAGGGTGGAGTAACTATTAACTCTTCCTTTCCTTACATTAACTTTAGTGTAAAAATATTCTCAACAATAATTCATGTTATAATAATACAAAAACGTCTTCAGTGATGGTGTCAGACAACTTCTCACTCGTTTAAATTCCACTACTGATACTACTAGGCCTGACATCCTTTGACAGACCTACAGCTTTTCGCAGAAGTGAAAATTAAGCTTGTTACCATGGTTACCAACCTTTGCCATGTATGCTTGCTAATATGTCGGATTGTTTGATCCTCTTGTTGTAGCTGTTCTGCTGGGGTCCAAATTGAATTAGGTCTCTTAGATATCAAGTGCTTGGAGAAAGGAAATGGACACTTATGAGTAAAATCAGTTTCTGTTTATTTACTAGTACACGCATAATTTAAACCATTTATAGACCAATGTGATATTGCATAAATGCTTCAGTGGAAATTTACCAGTTGCCCCCCCTATGTCATATATGACCTCTAGGTCTCAGAAATACAGAGACTTATGCGGGCGTCACACGGTATGATCTATCGCACGATCGCACGAGCGATCGTACATGCCCCCGTCGTTTGTGCGTCACGGGCAAATCGCTGCCCGTGTCGCTCAAAGTCGTTAAACCGCCATCACACGTACTTACCTGCTGAGCGACCTCGCTGTGGGCAGCGAACATCCTCTTCCTGAAGGGGGGATGTTTGGCGTCACAGCGACGTCACACAGCCGCCGGCCAATAGAAGCGGAGGGGCGGAGATTAGTGGGACGTAAACATCCTGCCCACCTCCTTCCTTCCGCATTGCCGGCAGGACGCAGGTAAGCTGTGTTCATTGCTTCCGGGGTGTCACACGGTGCGATGTGTGCTGCCCCGGATACAATGAACAACCGGCGCAAAGAAAAATAAACGATATTTTAAAAATAAATAACATGTACACAACTCACGATTTGTAACCAATTTGCAAACGTTCAGCGTCGCTCGGAGGTGTCACACCGGACGACGTCGCAAACGATACTGGATGTGCGTCACACAAACCGTGACCCCGACGATGTATCGCACAGTAGATCGTCTCGTGTAACGCCCGCATTAGAGTGTTGCATATAAGATGTTAAACAACAATAAGACCTTGAATATGAGACCATGAGGCTAGTATTTACTTCACAAAATGTGCTAATTAAAACTAAATGTAATAATAAAGTATTTAAAATATAGAAACATAGAAACTATTAACCCTTCTATCTTATTGGCTTCACAAGTTCATTTATAAGTAAAAAATATTGACGTGGAGCACATCCATAATATAAATATCCAATTCTTTTATTGAAGAGTTTCAATAAAAAATATACTGTATTTTGTGGCGTATAAGACAAGTTCTTAACTCCTGAATATCTTCTCAAAAGTCGGGGGTCATCTTATACGCCGGGTGTTGTCTTATATGGCAGTGCATGGTGCTACATGAGCCCATTGTTTTGTAATGTCCTCCTACCGGTCCCCTTCTTACACACAATAATGATGATTCTCACCTGTCCTCCATTTCCATGGTGCCTTCAGCTTCTTCTGCAGACTGCAGGCCCATAGACATCACGTACACGGGGCCACTGCTGCCGTCATGGCTTTACTGCAGTTGAATGCTTTGCGGTACCATAAAGCATTCAACTGCAGTAAAGCGCTGACAGCAGTGGCAGCTCCGCGTACAGGACGCTATCATGGAGGAGTCAATGGGCCTGCGGTCTGCAAGAAGTGTACCGCCCCGGGGCTCGGCCGGCTGCCGAGCCACTCGGATCCGTGCTCGTCGGTGGGTGGCTCGAGCTCCTCATGGACCCGGGGGTCACATTGCTCTTAAAGGGGGTTGGCACTACACGTAAGAACTTTGGTGGGGAGGTACACAGCCGGAGCTGCGGTGGTTTGTAAGGGATTCAAGTTCATGACGCCACCCACGGGTTGTGGTGAATGGATGGACACCACCGCTGCCATTTACTAGGCTCCCAGGGATGGTGTTGCGCAGCTTGGTGTTGACCCCCTCCATGAGTAGGGAGATGATGGCCCCGGGGGCCCAAGGGAGGTACTGAGGCGAGGGAATTGATGCGTGCTGAGGTGTCGGTGCGGTGCAGTGCGGTGCGCAGCCCGAAGGCACTGTTGTACTCACTATGACAAACACGCTGGATTCTCTGGTAAACCAAACAAGATGGTGAATGGTACCCGCAGCCGGCTGCAGTTTTTACCTTATCAGGTTGGTGGTTTCCGCCTTTCTCCAGCACCTCGCTTATGTTAAAATCATGACTCCTATGCCTGAGCAACGGTAGTCCACTCTCCGGTTTGATACATGTTGGGAGAGCCCTCTTTGCCCGCAGACGCTGGCCCCTCGGGTCTCTATGCCTGGGCGGTGGCTTTACCCCTATGGTTGGGCTGTTGTCTTCAGTCGGGTCTTATGTGGGAAAGGTCCTAAAGTCTAGTCCTCAATCAGTTAATTTGACTCAGCTCGGTTGTTTCTGGGCCTCGTACTAGGTCTGAGTACCCCTCCTGGTGCTCCGGTTTCCAATCGGTTTCCCGGTTCGGTACCGGCGGGCCACCGCCCGTCCGCAATCCCTACGGTTCCACCGGCTGTAATCCCAGCTCCTGCAGGCGGCCACCACCGTCTGCCTCCTTGCCAGAGGTGACTGGGCTCCAACCCAGACACCTGTTGTAGACTATGGCAGACCTAATCACAAGTCTGCCCTTAAACTTCACTCCACTGTCAAAGCTCATCAAGACTACTGTTTTTCCCGCCTCCGGGCCTGTGAACTCCTCGGTGGGTGGAGCAAACCACCTGGCTCCGCCCCCCTGGTGTGAACATCATACCCTGAGGGTGGTAACAAGGGTTTTAGTAGTTTGTCTGCTGTCACCTTACTAAGGGGGGGCGTGTGTGTGCATGGGACTACCTGTGACAACCTGGCTAGTCCAGAGCATCACAGAAGCACTCCTCCATGATCACATCCCATACACGGGACCGCTGCTGTCAGTGCTTTACTGCAGTTGAATGCTTATGGCACCGCAAAGCATTGCAGACAGCAGCCCCCTGCATCGGATGCTATCACGGAGGAATCTATGTGCCTTGAGGTCTACAAGAAGCAGCTGAGGTCACCACGGGAACAGAGGAGAGGTGAGAATAATGTTTATTGTATGTAAACAATGTCATAATAAGGGACTAGAAGGGGACAGGTAGGAGGGCATTACTAAACAATCGCCTCATTACTACAATGGGTGAACAAGGATGGGCACATTACTAAACAATGGGCACATTACCACAGGGGACATTACTAAACAATGGGCACATTACTTGGGTCAGCTTATACTCGATTATATACGGTATATCCCAAACTCTATACTTTAACTGGAAAAGTTGGGGGTCGTCTTATATGCAGGAAAATACCAGTTTACATAGGGTTAGATAACGTTCAACATACAACAGGTTTCAAAAATGGTGTGGTTCTGAATCAAACATGTCTAGGTACTAGCCAAAACACATACTTAAAACAAACTAACACCTATCAATGTTCAATATGTATTATGGGTGATAGGAGAACAAGAAACCCTACAACTTAATGAAAAACTTCAGTAAAGGAATTAGATTTAGTACTAAGGGTGTACTCGACGTTAACATTCTTTGCTGTTTTTCAAATTTGGACTAAATATAAAAAGACGTTTGTTATAGAGAAAAAAATGTATAATGATTATATAAAGTATTTGTTTAGAGGTTCCATCTGACAGACTATTCTATTCTTTTATTTATTATCTATGTAACATTTTTAGATATTATTTTAAATAATAGTTAGATGTTCCCATAGTTTTTGCTTCTATTAAAATATGAAAAGAAGCAGAGTTCCAAAGCTATCCAAAAATGGATTAGAATTCAATGCAACAAAAGCCTATGATTTATGTAGACCTTCTATCTTTGAAATGCAGGGTTCTTAGCATTGGCAATGCCCATTATATATTCAGAAGAGGTGAGACAAATTTCCGGGCTGGCCCGAAACATTATGCTTATTGTATTGAGGTTTGTGGTATTTAAAACTTGAAGTGAATAATAAATCAAGTACAGTACTTTACTGCAAATCATAGGACATTGTGACTGTTAAGTATATAATCCTTTCCAATGCTGTTTTCACTTTATCTGAGAGCACTTCACATCAGATATAATCCAAAGTGACAGGGGAATAAGTTTTCAGTTGATGCGTTCAGACTCTACTTAAAATTCAGAATTGTTTATGTGTGATGGCGACATGGTTTTTTTCCCTAATGTATTCTATCTGCATTTGCGCTACCATATCATCTGATATGTTATATATCATTGGTATGTTTTTACATTGTTTTCTTCCTACTACTATTGTATCCCAGTCTGAGGGACAAAATATCTCTAGGACAAAACATTTCCCAGTGAAATACAGGCATGTGCATAGTTTAACATGTAGGATATTGCTCCTTTTATAGTTTCTAAATCTTTCACATATCAATGTTCCTAAGGTGCTAAAGACACGCAGAAGAAATTTACAAAGCTGGTCCGAGATTCTTAGTAAAACAAATTAAAAAAAAAATTAAAAAAAAGTGTTAATGGAAATGGATTATTTCTACCTTTTCCTTTGGCTTCAAATATTGCTTCGGTAGATGAGGGGCATGAGATAACCAGATTTGAAAAAAACATGATTTTGACATAGCACATTTCAATAATAGATTGAATTTAGAATGGTAAAGGGTAGACATATCTATATATTAATTTACATATTTTAGCTTTTATTCATTTGGTCAACATTATCTGTCTTAATGTCAGACTAGCCAATTCTTAAATCAGTTTGGAATACAGATAGTCTACTTAAAGGTGTTGTCCACTACTAGGACAACCCCTTCTGATTCCATATGTTTCCCCCAAGTAAAAGAATAAGGCCTATACTCACTTCCATGTCTTGCGATGTTCCAGTGGTTTCAGGGGTCACGTGACGTTGTGACGTCATGTGAGCATCATGTCCAATCAGAGCCAGCTTCTGTCTTCCTGCCTTTGAACAAATGCTGCTGCTCACTTCCTGTTGATTATTCCTGTGTCCAAAGGTGGGGGAGACAGAAGCTGGCGCTGATATGTCATGGGGCTCGCATGACATCACACCATCAAATGAGCCCTGGGAACGCAAGCCCCGACACCACTATCACCACACCAGCCATGAAGGTGAATATAAGCTATTTTATTTTGCCCGGCAGAAACATGTGGAATTAGAGGGGGTTGTGTTGGTAGTGGACAACCCCTTTAAGGGACTTTTCCAGGCTTTTCACAAAAGTCTGCAGTCACTATGTAATGGTAGACTTTTTAATCTTCAAATCATGCTCATTGCATGCTGTGAGTAAACTCCTGTGCCAGCTGTGAGACTAAGAGGCAACTGTAATTAAGCAATAAGTATACTTCCGGCCACATTCCAACTAGATGTGCATGGCCTGGCTCAATTCATTTGTATTGAGTGAGGCAGAATGTGTCCGGGAGTATGCTTATTACATATTTGCAGTCACATGACCCTTCATGACCCCTCATTCTTACTGTTGGCACCAGAGGATCCTCATAGCATGTAATGCGAGGATTCTTGAGTATAGAGAAGGTCATGACTTGGGCATTTTCTTTGGCATGTGGGGAAGCTGGGCTCTTATGAACAAATTGCAAGAGAAGAAATGGCAAACTACTTTTAAAGATGACTGAAAGATGGAGGATATAATTTACATAGGGAAAACCTAGTTACAGGTTCCCTTCAACACTGATTTCAGGCGATCAAAGAGGCTTCCTAATGTACATTGAACAGGTTATTTCATTCTTTTAAAGGGAATTTTTCACCAAGTTTTTGTCACCTAATCTGAGAGCAAATCAAAGAATTGAGGTGGAACACATTAGTGTTAGTACAGTGTTCTCGTGCACATTCACTCTGTGGCCATTCACAAGCATAACCTAGGATGAAACCAAAGTGAGCAAATACCCCGCAATAAGTAAATAAGACAATAATAATTATACACGTAAAAAACACAAAGTACTTAGTTTGAATTATTTTGTAAAAAAAACCCATAAAAGCCATCCCATTAAGACAAGGTGTAGCCAATCTGGATGGTCCTATCTCTCGAATTAAACCTCTCTAAATACCAGCTTGCCACAATAGATGTTTATTGAGGCCTGCTGGAACTTAGAAAGGTTTAAAACTACTGATCATACATCCTGATTTGGTACGTCTTGCCGCAGTGGGATGGCTTTTACAGTTTTTTGATCAAAATAATGTTCCCTGTTATTTACATGCAATGTTATTATATAGTTATTTACTTATTACTGGGTATTTTTTCATTTTGTTTTTATCTCGGTTTATGTTTTTAACCTGGGAGCAGTATAATGTAGAGACAGAGACACTGATTCCAGCAATGTATCACTTACTGGGCTGCTTAGTGTAGTTTTAATAAAATCCCTGTTTCATCTGCAGGAGATTATTACTAGAGGGCTAGTTGCTGCCACAAAGTCAAACATATTCATGACCTCTCTATAACCTCTTCCCACCACTGATTGACAGCTTTCCATGTATATTATACATGGGCTGTCAATCAAGGGTGTGGGCTGAGTTATAAGAGCTCAATGTCACACTAGGTACAGTACCAAGTGGGCGGCAAAAAGTAAGGGAAGGAGACCTCTTCATCTAGGGAAGGGGGAGAGAGTAGCCCCTGACCAAACCTACTGCTAGTCCCTGGAGTCTCTCACCACCCTAAATAGGTCCCGCACCTATGCACCGAGCTGGATACCTGACCCTAGATATCCCTAGTGCTGACCCTAAATTGGGAATGGATGGGATCAGCTCTTCATCAACCCCACTAAATGCTAAAGAAGACGGAAGGGGGACACATGGGGGAAAAAGCATGAACTACTTATCCCCAGATGACACAGGCAGGAGTTCAGAAAGCTGTAGCAACAATACCACAGATGTGAGCAAGCCACCTAACTTGCAACCTTAGCTAGAATGAACTGAATAATATCACCAGCACCAGTCCAGGGAAGAAGGGAATATTTAAGCACCAAAAATAAACTAAAATCAGTAGCTGGGTGGAAGGCGAGCTCCTGCTGGATCCAAAAGGGGGAGAGCTAAAAATCTAGCAGGAAAGCTACCTAGTACAATGACAGCAGGAATAACAGAAAGTCAGGGAGCATTTTGCCCAGCCAAACGCTGTGACCCTCTATAGCCAGAAACCACATGCCTGTCTGTTACCCGTAACACATGCATGAAACTCAGGAACCAGATAACAGCTTTATCTACAGCAGATAAAGCAGTGATTTTATCAAAATGACAGAAGGCAGCCCAGTAAGTGACCCATCTCTGTAATCAGGGACTCTGTCTCTACATTATGCTGCTCTCAGATGACATAGCAAAAGCCTGATGATAAATTCCCTTTGAATGGGCCAAATTTCAAAATTCTTGTTAAATCAAGCAACTTTGCTATATACCTCTTCTCAAAAATTGTGTCCTTTCTCTACAACACAGGGAGTTTTAAGTATGTTTTACTTTTTCTTTCCTAGGTTACCAGCCACTATTGTAGTCTACTAGTGGTGTGTGGTCTGATAGCCACAGAGCACAGAGCATGCTGGTGTCCGAATTGTCAACCATCAGGAGCACACTGTCCCCTTTCGACAAGCAGAAAGTCAGGATGTAGGGAAGTAATGTGCTCCTTAAGATAGGTGCAACCCATTTAATAATACAATGTTTTACTTAATTACAGGCCACTTTACACACAGAGATAAATCTGCAGCAGATCTGTGGTTGCAGTGAAATTGTGGACAATTAGTGCCAGGTTTGTGGCTGTGTACAAATGGAACAATATGTCCATGATTTCACTGCAACCACAGATCTGCCAAAGATTTATCTCTGTGTGTGACGGGGCCTTAAAGGTAACAGGATTGCTCAATTATAAAATATTTTTAAGTAACTTTGGGAATGGTTGAAAAATAGTAATAAAAAGCATGTTCACCAAGTTTAGGCACCATGTCTCCAGTATGGGCTCCTCTTGTGATTTCGCATTTAAAGTCTTAATAATTGCGCATTTTTTATGAACAGATGGTGCAACAGATATTATAGAAATTCAGTTCAATCATGCAAAACCTTGTGATAAGCTTTGTGCAATGGGTCTACCTATTTGTGGCTTACGGATTTGCAAACTAAGGTATAAAATAAGTTTTCTAAATGTTCACTAGAAAATGTAATAAAGATAAATCTCTATATGAGACATGGTTGTGTTATCTGAAAATCATTAAACAATGATTGGCTTTTTTGCTAAAGAATAATATATAATACAAAAAAATCTATCGTGCCAGATGACCCCGTAATTCCCAATAGTCTTTAGAGCTACATTATGTAATGATCAACTGAAAAATGAGAAAGTGGCAAAAGTAGTGACTCAACAAACATGAGAAATTCCATCATCCATCATCTTATCGTGTTTACTCTACAAAGAACCGGGGTCTACATTTTCCCATTGTTATCATCTCAAGTCACGAGTCACTGAACTACACACATTTAGAGAGGTTGGAGGTCAAACTGGTTGTTGTATTAGTGTAAAATCTAGAATAACCTGAGGCCCTTGTAAAACACTTTTCATCATATATACTGTATGTTGTCACATGATGGATAGGACACATTCTGTGCATTGCCTTAGAAAAACAGCACGACTGTCTCCTTGGGGGAAAATAAAACACTGACTGCTTTGGAGCTGTAAAACGTAACAAGCAAACTAAATATTTTATGGAATCTCTTTAGTATCTTGTCCCAAATTCAATATATTTAGTAGGGGAAAGTTAAGGAAAAAATATACCAATGGATATAACTATATGGTCATTAAGAACCATTTTAAATTACAAAGACTGTGCTGAAATTGATGTCACTCATAATACTGTAGACCCTGTTCTAATTGGGGCTCACAATTAAAAATTCCTACAAATATGTTTTTTCTATGTGAGAGAACATCAAAGTAACCCAAGGAAAATAAAGTATAGTAAACTTGTAGACTTGACCTTGATGCATCTTTTGGTTTGAGTTAAACCAAGTACAGTATATACATGGTTTCATTTGTGATAGTGACATACTGTATGTACCCAATAGTTTTTTTTAAATGTTATTCTTCTGGATATTAATTACACACAGACATTATTGGGGGAATGAAACTAGGAAAGTCACTTGTAGTCAAGGATGTTGGAGTACTTGGAGATCATAGATTAAATAAAAGCATAAAATGTAAATTAGATACTTCTAAGCCCTGCAAGATACTGTATTGTATTAAAAGAGGCATGGACTGGAAAGATAAGGCCATCATGGTACCACTTTCTAGAGCATTAATGCCACCTCATCTGGAAAATGCATTTCCGTTCTGGGTACCCGTTTAAAGAAAGGATACTTTGGAATTAGCAATGAGAAAGGATTCAAATAATTATAGTTATTTGGTTTTATGAAAAGATTTCTAAGGGGGAACATGTTTAATTTGTTTAAGTACATACAATGGGGAAAATAAGTATTTGATACACTGCCAATTGTGCAAGTTTTCCTACATATAAATAATGGAGAGGTCTATATTTTTTATCATCGGTACACTTTAACTGTGACAGACAGAATAAATAAAAATAAAATCCAGAAAAACACATTACATGATTTTTAAATAATAAATTTGCATTGACAGTGATATTGTGTTTCTTTCATTTTCTAATAATTGTACCAACAGTTGTTGCCTTCTCACCAAGCTGCTTGCCTATTGTCCTGTAGCCCATCTCAGCCTTGTGCAGGTCTACAATTTTGTCCCTGGTGTACTTAGACAGCTCTTTGGTTTTGGGCATGATGAAAAGGTTGGAGTGTGATTGATGGAGTGTTTGGACAGGTGTATTTTAACAAGTTCAAGCAGCTGTAATTAATAAAGGTAGTGAGTACAGAGTAGGAGGGCTTCATAAAGAAAAAGTAACAGGTCTTTGAGAGACATATTTCTTGCTGGTTGCTAGGTGTTCAAATACTTATTTCATGCAATAAAATGCAACTAATTATTTAAAAATCATACAATGTGACTGTCTGTCACAGTTGAAGTGTACCTACAATAATGATTACAGACTTCTCCATTCTTTGTTGATGGGAAAACTTGCAAAATCGGCAATTTATCAAATACCTATTTTCCCCACTGTACATGACTCATACAAAAAATATAGTCAAAAGTTGTTTCATATAAAATGCCCTCAAAAGACAGAAGGACACTTCCTCCGTCTGGAGAAAAAAAGTTCATTCTCCATAGAAGGTAAGGCTTCTTTGCAATGAGAACTATTGATCTGTGGAGGAGCAACCTCAGGAGATGATCATAATGGCACTGTCACACCCTACTGAGACTTTGGGAGATCTGGGATCAGAAATTCATAGCGTTTAGTTAATTGCAGATCATGTCTAAAACTCGCTCATCAATTATCTTGAGTAGGAGCATATTTAATTCCACTCGATGGTGAAGGGGTTTAAGTTTCTCCTATCTTCCTGAGACTAACTTATAGCTGTTAATCTCAGCTGCAGCCATGCACCTCTGCTATATAAATTCACACTTTGCTCTCTGCTATGCAGGCTATAGTTAATTTTTTACTGACCCATGAAGGAGCTGTTTCTGGAAAAGCTATGGTTCTCTTTCTAATGGATTTGGTGGAGTCCCTCTCAGGAGAAGAACTGAAGTTTAACGATTGTTTCTGTCTCCCTTGTTTGTCTCCACTTCCTTGTGTTGTATTTATAATAATAGTTAGACTACTGTTTTGTTGGCCTGCTCAATAGTCAGGGCTAGCCCAGGGTCAGCAAAGGTATTGGCATATGATCGCACATTGAGGTAAAGACCCATCTAGGGACATTAGTGGGCTCAGGGATCAGCCACAGGTGAGTTAGGTGATGACCCCTCTCCTCTCTCCCTATCATTAGGGCCTACCTTTACATCTTCCCTGGTGTACACCTCCTCTTGCATTGCACGCCTGGCATTTTCTCGCCTCAGTGTGACAAGGAATGTGGATGGTTTGAAAAAAAATCTTTAATGCTCGTTTAGAAGAAAATCACAAATACTTAGGTAGATGTTTAAAACTCTTGTTCTAAATGTTGTTTCAGTCAATTGACACTTGGGATGAGGAGGAAAAAACTTGCTCTTCTAGAGCAGTCTGGATCATAATGTAGATACCTACGCTGCTTTCAATTATCCTTTCCCATCTCTTGGTTGGACTTAACTCCTTCACTCCCAAACCTAGTTTTCACCTTCATGACCATGCTATGTTTGTCAATTCTGACTATTGACACTTTATGAGGTTATAACTCTGAAACGCTTCATCAGATCTCGGTGATTATTAGATTGTTTTTTCGTGACATATTGTACTTCCTGTTAGTAATAAATTCAGGATGATATTTTTTGAGTTTATTTGTGAAAATATCAGAAGTTTGACGAAAATCTAGCAGTTTTAAAACTTTTATTTTTGTGTCATTAAACTACAGTGTTATGTCACACAAAATAGTTAATAAATAACATTTCCCATGTGTCTACTGACAACAGCACAATTTTCGAAACCTACTTTTTTTTGTTAGGAAGTTAGTAGGGTTAAAAGTTTATCAGCAATTTCTATTTTTTTAGGGACCACATCATATTTGAAGTGTCTTTGAGAGGCCTTTGTGCCATAAAATACCACAAAGAAACCATTCTAAAAACTGCATCCTTTAAAGTACTCAAAACCACATCCAAAAAAGTGTATTAAACCTTCAGGTACTTCACAGGAACTAAAGCAATGTGGAAGGAAAAAAATAAAAAAAATTCTTTTTTGCACTCAAAAATTATACTTTAGTCCCAAATTTTGCATTTTTACAAAGGTAACAGGAGTAAAAGCACCATATAATTTGTTGTACAATTGCTCCAGGGTAAGCGTATACCCCATAAGTGGTGGGAAAACTACTGTTTGGGTGCACGGCAGAGCTCAGAAGGAGAGGAGCAGCATTTGAATTTTTGAACACAACAGTTGGTAGAATAATTAGAGGATGCCATGTCGCATTTGGAGAGTACCTGATGTGCCTAAACAGTAGAAACCACCCATATTTGACTCTATTTTGGAAACTAGACCCTCAAGAAATGTATATATATGTTTGGTGAGCACCTTAAACACCCAGGTGCTTAACAGAATTTTATAAGGTTGAGCTGTAAAAATGAAAAAATATTTTTTTTCCGCAAATATGTTGCTTTTGCCCTAAATTTTAAATTTTTATAAGAGTATCAGGAGAAAATGCACCAGATTGATGTGCAATTTTTCTTGAATATGCCAAAATCCCCATATGTGGTGGAAAACCACTGTTTGAGCACATGGCATGGCTCGGAAGGGAAGGAGTTCCATATTGGAGTGCAGATTTAGTTGAAATGATTTGGAGCACCATGTCATTTTGGCAGGGCCCCTGACATGCCTGAAAAGTAGACTTCCCCCACAATTGACCCCATTTTACAAACTACACCCTTTATTGAACTCATCTAGGGGTGCAGTGAGCATATTGACCACAGCTGTGTCACTGAATTTGATACCATTGAGCAGTGAAGATATAATAATTAAGTTTTTCTCTAAAATGATGTTTTAACACAGACTTTTAATTTTTACATGTTCTTTCAAGAAAAAAAAGAACCACACAGTTTGTTTTGTCATATTTCTTGAGTGTGCCAGTACCCTATTTTTAATCTGGAACTACTTTTGAGGTACAGTGAAAAGCTTAGAAGGAAAGTAGCGCCATATTGAACTTGAGATTCTGCTGGAGTGGTTTGCTGGTGCCATGTCATATTGGCAGAAGCCGAGGTACAAGAACTGCAGATATCCCCCACAGGTGACCTCATTTTACAAACTAAACCCCTCAATAAATTCATCTAGGGGTGCAGTGAGAATATTGACACCACAGATGTGTGTCACAAGATTTTATACTATTAGGCGGTGAAGAAAAAATAATTACATTTTTAATACTAAAATGTTAATTAAACACCAAACTTTCAATTTTCACAAGGGAAATAAGTAAAAAAAAAAGGGCATATAATGTGTTTCACAATTTCTCCTGAACATGACAATACCCCACATGTGACTGTACAGTACTGTTTGGTGGCACCACAGGCCTAGAGAGGGAAGGAGCACCATTGTCAAAATGACTATGAAGATAGCAGGAAATTGGGGCTCCTCAGCTGACCCTGAGGCTAGGGGTGCTATGATGTCCCTAGTCTCAGGGACACCCCAAAATGTGGGAACATCTGAGCCTACTTCTTGGCCCTGCTTCTGAGAAGCCCTGATCTGATACCCACTCCCCCAGGGTGACTGGGACAGGAGTGAGAATAAACACACAAAAATAGATAGACAGGGGAAACCAAGAATCTGTCACACAGTACGCACCCACAGAAATATAAGACACTAAAATATAAAGAGAAAAACTAGAGCAGGGAAGAAACAAAAAGATCACAGTAATCTCCACAACCACTCCAGGTAAAATACAGCACTTTCCAGATAGTCTGGGACACCGAAAGACTCATACCAGCACAGTATAACTTATAGCTAGCATGAGTAGAAGATTTCATTCAGCTTAAATATAAGAGGAGCAGATGATATTGGCAGATGTGATCAAAGGAGCCTAACAAGCATGCTAGCAGAGGTTAAAGCCTGCTTTACATATTACGATTTCGCATACGATATCGTATGCGATCGTAACCACCCCCATCGTATGTGCGGCACGTTCAATTTGTTGACTGAGCCGCACAAACGATTAACCCCCGTCACACTTACTTACCCGTCCATACGACCTCAATGTGGGCGGCGAACGTCCACTTCCTGGAGTGGGAGGGACGTTCGGCGTCACATCGACGTCACGCGGCAGCCGGCCAATAGAAGTGGAGGGGCGGAGATGAGCGGGACGTAAACATCCCGCCCACCTCCTTCTTTTCGCATTGCTGGCCGGGAGCCGTAGGACGCAGGTAAGATCTGTTCATCGTTCCCGGGGTGTCACACACTGCAATGTGTGTTACCCCGGGTACGATGAACAATCTGACATTCAATTTTTAGGAATTGAACGACGTGCATGCGATGAACGTTTTAACGTTCAATCGCAATCGCACGTACCTGTCACACACTACAATGTACCTTACGATGCCGGATGTGCGTCACTTACGACGTGACCCCGCCAATACATTGTAAGATATATTGTAGCGTGTAAAGCGGGCTTTACTCTTGCTAGCCTGACATGACTGAGCACACAGCAGGTAGACATCCGAGTCTGCCTGTTTTAATCAAAGAAACAAAAGAAACCATCAGGCAGAGTGTCAAAATCTGCAATGTGAACAGAGCCTAACAGCGCCATGACAGTTGGCGAAGTTCATGCAAAACTCCGTTGGACAGCTATTTGATTTTTGGAGCACAGATTTTCCTAGAATAGTTTTTTTTATGCTATTTGCAGAGACCCTAAGTCCCAGAACAGCAGAAACCCCTTCAAATGACCAAATTTTCAAAATTACTCCCCTTTAGAAGTTCACCTACGAGTGCAGTGACAATTGTGTCTCTGGAAAACACCCATGTAGTCAAATGCAGGGAATGTAGCAGAATTAATAATAGCAAATAAGCCCTTGTCATGCTCAGTACATTTTAGTTCCCATACATTGTTCCCAGCTTGTGCTTCGGGAGACAAAATCCCAATAAATTAAGTGAGCTTCCTCACTACAGTAGTAGCCCTTGTCCAGGGCCTTTGGTCTACCAGTAACATGGAAGATTCCCTATATTTCCGTTAGCGGACCTAAGAGGGGACTTGTGTTTTTGTGGGTCGAGTTGAATACAATTTGTTGGCAATTTGGGTAGAGAACATTTTAGATCTGTTCACATCTATCTTGTGCTTTATGCTGAAAGCTTAGGGTTTCCATCTACATCTTTGAAATCCATGATTCAGGTGAAATCTCCCATGGATCCATTCTCCAATAAGGCAGCAGAGTTACTTTGGACATTATCTGTTTAGCGGTGTCTGTCTTTTCAAAGGTGAACTAAACTGTTGTTGACCTTGCTTTTTTTGCATTCTTAAAAAGGCACGTAAAAAACATGGATGCCACGGCATCACAACCCTGACCAGACTTACAAGTGACCCCATCTGCCCCATTACAGTGAAATATCCATTGGTATTTTGTCTGAGTTAAGTTTTTCAGATAGTTACATGTAATCCCTGGTGTAAGCTGTAAGATTAGAGCGCAGGATAAATGTCAGCAAAGCTTTAATATGATCTTTAGAAGGCAGAATGAACAAATCAACAGCAGTTGAAGAATTGACTTTATCACTATTTTTTACATTGGTCACCTTGCAGTATAATTGATTGAGTGTCTCTATTCCTCTTGTCAGTACGATTACAGAGATACTAGATTTATATAGGTTTTTTAGGTTTGGCTACTATCACACAAAAAAGGCTTTTACAAAAGAAAGGTTTTTTGTATCACCGTATTTTGAAGGTTATAGTTTTTTTAAAAAAGGTATGTCATGTGAGTCATTTGAGGGCTTGTTTTTTGCTGAATGAGTTGGAGTTTTACTAGTACCATTTTGGGCCACATCATTTTTTTTCTTGCTTTCTATTCCGCTGTTTCTAAGGCAGAATCAAGAAGAAACAGCAATTCAGGAATTGATTTTTTTTTGGGGGGATTTACGCAGTTTACCCTGTCGTAAAAGTGATGAAAGCTTTATCCTTTGGATTAGTATACTTACAATAATACAACATTCATATTTTTTTTTAATGTTTTGCCACTTTTTCAACATAATTTTTTTTATATAAAAAATACTTGTTTTTGCCTTGCTGTATTCTGAAAGCTATACCATTTTTATTTTTTACTGATGGAGATGTATGGTTGCTGGCTTTTTGCAGGACAAGATGACATCTTCAGCTACATGACTTTTTTTTTACATGTGACTTTTTAATTTAATTTTATTCCACTTTTTTTGGGTCGATATCATGAGAAAGCATATTTTTTGGCAGGTTTTTTTATTATTTTTAGTGTTCCCAAAGTTAACTAGTGTTAAAGTTTTATAGATCAGATTGTTTTGGATGCACCGATACCAAAAATGTGTAGTTTTTATACATTTTTATTGGTATAATATATTTTGCTCTTTATTCTGATTTTTTTAACATATGTTAGCATTTGTTTTACTCTTTTACTTAGGCGGGCTTTGCACGTTGCGACATCGCAAGCCGATGCTGCGATGTCGCACGCGATAGTCCCCGCCCCCGTCGCAGTAGCGATATCTTGTGATTCCTGGCGTAGCGAACATTATTGCTACGCCAGCTTCACATGCACTCACCTGTCCTGCGACGTCGCTCTGGCCGGCGTCACGCCTCCTTCCTAAGGGGGCAGGTCGTACAATGTCAGAGCGATGTCACACGGCAGGCGGCCAATCAAAGCGGAGGGGCGGAGATGAGCAGGATGTAAACATCCCGCTCACCTTCTTCCTTCCATATAGCCGCCCGCGGCAGGTAAGGTGATGTTCTTCGCTCCTGTGGCTTCATACACAGCGATGTGTGCTGCCGCAGGAATGAGGAACAACATTGTACCTGTCGCTGCAGCGAAATTATGAAAAAGTCGGAGCCTACACCGATGATACGATAACGACGCTTTTGCGCTCGTTAATCGTATCATCTAGGATTTACACACTACGATGTCGAAAGTGATGCCGGATGTGCATCACTTTCGATTTGACCCCACCAACATTGCACGTGCGATGTTGCAACGTGCAAAGCCGCCCTTAGTCTCTATATGGGACATTAACTTTTAGTACATTGATCGCTGTTATACTCCATTGCAATTCACCAGTATTATAATCATGATCCCAGACGCTTGCTGTAGCTTATATAGCACCAACATAATTTGTAGCACTTTACAGACATTGTCATCACTCTCAATCTAAATTCCCTTTCAGTATATTTTTTGGTGTGTGGGAGGAAACTAGAGTAAGGCCGGAGTCACACTTGTGAGGGACTCGCACAAGTCTCACATTGCATCCCTCTACACGGCCACACATTGTCCTGACAGTAGCAGTTCGGCAGCATGTATTTTTATGTACCTGACCTGCTCGCATCAGAAGAGTGTGGCTGTGACGGGTGATGCAATGCGAGCCTCGCGCAAGTGTGACTCCGGCCTTACCAGAAGAAACCCTCGCAACAAAGAAAGTACATACAAAGAAAATACCGTATTTTTCGGACTATAAGACGCACCGGACCATAAGACGCACCCTGGTTTTAGAGAAGGAAAATAGGAAAATAAAATTTTAAGCAAAAAATGTGGTCATGACACATTGTTATGGGGCGAGGATCTGCTGCTGACACTATTATGGGGGTAATATCCCCAAATTCTCTACTAAGGTACCCCATCCTAGTAATGATCCTCCTACCTTGTGTGTATATATTTATGTCCCTCATCCTGGTATAGCCCCATCTTGCTATATACTGCATCCTGGTATGTGCTCCCATCCTGCTATATATGCCATCATCCCGCTCATATACCCCCATCATCCTGCTCATATACCCCATCATCCTGCTCATATACCCCCATCATCCTGCTATATGCCATCATCCTGTTCATATACCCCCATTATCCTGCTCATATACCCCCATCCTGCGGCACACACAAAAAACTAAATAAACGTTTACACTCACCTTTCCTCGCTCCACGCAACTTCGCTCCTCCTCCTGTCTGTGCCAGTAGTGCTGTGTTGAGCAGGCCACGTTCCCTGCAGCACTGTGATGTATTGTCCTCCAGTCTGCCGGCGCCGCTGTGAAGACACACGTGCGCACAGCGATGACGTAATCGATGTGAGCACCGCTAGTCTCCAGTCCCCACAGCGCGGCAGGAAGACTGGAGGACATCGCGATGCTGCAGGGAAACGGTGAGTACATTGATTCACTGCACCCCGCACTGATGATGATGCACAGGGAGCAGTGAATACAGCCCAGCATGATCACTCCAGGCTGTAGTTGCCAGGGGTGATCACGGCCGCCGGCTGTTAATTATGCGCACGTCCCCGCCCATCATCGCACCCACCTATCAGCCCGGCTTCAGCGCTGAGAGATGGGCGGGAGGATGGGCATGCATATGTAATGAGCGGGCCCACGTGGTCATGGCAGGCGCTGCTGCTGCCTGCTCGTGCCCCCGATGACCCGCTCCACCGCAGCACCCTCATTCCCCGCAGCCATGCCCTACATTCAGACCATTAGACGCACCCCCCACTTTCCCCCAACATTTGGGGGGAAAAAAGTGTGTCTTATGGTCCGAAAAATACGGTAATTAACAAAAAAGGGCAACAATAAAAAAAAAATCACAGAAAAAGGGTAGCCTTCCATTCCAACTCCAGATAACATTACTAAGTCCTCTTTCATATGTCAGTATTTTGCATCAGTGTGTCATCAGTATTTGGCTGCCAAAACCAGGAGTGTCTCCAAAACACAGAACAGGTGTCAGTCTTTCAATTATAATTCTCTGAAAGTTCTAATCCTGGTTTTGCCATCTAAACACTGATGAAACACTGATGCAAAATACTGAAGTGTGAAAGAGGCCTAAAGAAATAGAGAATGAAGCAGACCCCCATGGAAAAAGAGGAGGCAACACAGGAATAAAATAGTGATAAGACATCCACTCTCAAACCTACCATTCATGAACAAGTTGGTTATTTGGTACTATACTGAGTATGTGGCTTGAATGAATGGCAGGTTTGTGAGTGGTTGTCTCATCAGTATTTTCTATCTCTGTTGCCCCCACCATTATTATTGGGGTCTGCAGCATCCTACTAATGCACTGATATTGTGATCTACTATTGGCTGCTTTTTTCTGTGATGTTTTCTAATTTTTGCACTTTTCTGTGAATTGTTCTTGATTTTACTGTAGAGATTCGAAAGATAGTGGGGATCATAATAGTTGGTTGTGAGCTAGCTTCATTTTTTCCACAATATTGACCAATAACTCATGTATTTTATATATTTTTCATCATTTTATACCATATTTTTCATTTAAAGGGTGCAGCCATACCATTTAGTGCTGGCTGGGTAAATTGGGGTGTCTGTCTTGTGGGGTGCATTTATATAGTGCTAGGCAGCACGCCTGATCTCATACTATGGGCATCATCAATAGGCTTGAAGCCAGGCACTGTGCATCACACTTCTGTGTGACTGGAGCTCTATGCAAGCCTCATCTGTGGACATTTATAATACTAAGCAACCACCATGATTGATGTGTGTGGTTGTCTCATCAGTATCTTGTACCTGTTCTTCCCCCACCTTTATCATGAGGGTCCGCTGTAACCTATAATGCTTTGGAAGTGTGATCTGCTATTGATAAGGAACACTGCCTTTTTTTCTGTGATGTTTTTTGAATTTTTGTAATTTCTGTGAATTGTTTTTATAGGGAACCAATCACCAGGATTTTTGTATACAGTATAACCTAAAGCCAGTGCTATACTGGCACTAACAGGCTAATTCTATACATACCTTTAATGGTCAGCTTGGATGTTTAGGTTTTGAAATCCAAGAAAGTGAAGTTTATAAAATCATCAGCTTCTTGAGTGACAGCAGCTGAGGATCAGATAATATCTGGGGGTATTCATAGTTATCCTCTCCCCCTGTTAGAATTAGCATAAGTATTATACAATCAATTATCTTTTTCACTAGCTGTACCTGTGTGAGGTCATATCCATGTCACCAGAAGGGGCCCTTCTGGTCACATGGGTATGACCTCACACAGGTACTGCTAGTGAAAAAGTTAATCAATTCTATAATACTAATGCTAATTCTAACAGGGGGAGGGGATAACTATGAATACCGCCACTATTATCTGATCCTCAGCTGCTGTCACTCAAGAAGCTGGTGAGTTTGTAAACTTTACTTTCTTGGATTTCACAACCTATACATCCGAGCTGACCACTACAGGTATGTATAGAATCAGCCTGATATCGCCAGTATAGCACTGGCTTTAGGTTATATATGAAAATCCTGGTGATTGGTTCTCTTTAAACTAAGTGTAGAAATTGGCAAGACAATGAGGACCCTTGACGTGGATTGCAAGCTGGGGTATTTTTGCCAAAATATTGACCAATACCTCATATATTCTATAGACAGTACCGACCAAAACTTTGGACACATCTCATTCAAAGAGTTTTCTTTATTTTCATGACTCTGAAAATTGTAGATTCACATTGAAGGCATCAAAACTATGAATTAACACATGTGGAATGAAATACTTAACAAAAAAGTGTGAAACAACTGAAAATATGTTTTATATTCTAGGTTCTTCAAAGTAGCCACCTTTTGCTTTGATTACTGCTTTGCACACTCTTGGCATTCTCTTGATGAGCTTCAAGAGGTAGTCACTGGAAATGGTCTTCCAACAGTTTTGAAGGAGTTCCCAGAGATGCTTAGCACTTGTTGGCCCTTTTGCCTTCACTCTGCGGTCTAGCTCACCCCAAACCATCTCAATTGGGTTCAGGTCTGGTGAATGTGGAGACCAGGTCATCTGGCGTAGCACCCCATCACTCTTGTTCTTAGTCAAATAGCCCTTACACAGCCTGGAAGTGTGTTTGGGGTCATTGTCCTGTTGAAAAATAAATTATGATCCAATTAAACGCAAACTGGATGGAATAGCATGCCGCTGCAAGATGCTGTGGTAGCCATGCTGGTTCAGTATGCCTTCAATTTTGAATAAATCCCCAACAGTGTCACCAACAAAAAACCCCCACACGATCACACCTCCTCCTCCATGCTTCACAGTGGGAACCAGCCATGTAGAGTCCATCCATTCACCTTTTCCGCATTGCACAAAGACAAGATGGTTGGATCCAAAGATCTCAAATTTGGACTCATCAGACCAAAGCACAGATTTACACTGGTCTAATGTGCATTCCTTGTGTTCTTTAGCCTTAACAAGTCTCTTCTGCTTTTTGCCTGTCCTTAGCAGTGGTTTCCTAGCAGCTATTTTACCATGAAGGCCTGCTGCACAAAGTCTCCTCTTAACAGTTGTTCTAGAGATGTGTCTGCTGCTAGAACTCTATGTGGCATTGACCTGGTCTCTAATCTGAGCTGCTGTTAACATGCAATTTCTGAGGCTGGTGAATCGGATAAACTTAGTCTTGGTCTTCCTTTCCTGAGGTGGTCCTCATGTGAGCCAGTTTCTTTGTAGCGTTTGATGGTTTTTGCCACTGTACTTGGGGACACTTACAAAGTTTTCCCAATTTTTCAGACTGACTGACCTTCATTTCTTAAAATAATGATGGCCACTCGTTTTTCTTTACTTGCTTTTTTCTTGCCATAATACAAATTCTAACAGGCTATTCAGTAGGACTATCAGCTGTGTATCCACCAGACTTCTGCACAACACAACTGATGGTCCCAACCCCATTTATAAGGCAAGAAATCTCACTTATTAAACCTGGCAGCTTACACCTGTGAAGTGAAAACCATTTCCGGTGACTACCTCTTAAAGCTCATCAACAGAACGCCAAGAGTGTGCAAAGCAGTAATCAAAGCAAAAGGTGGCTACTTTGAAGAACCTAGAATATAAGACATATTTTCAGTTGTATCCCACTTTTTTGTTAAGTATTTCATTCCACATGTGTTAATTCATAGTTTTGATGCCTTCAATGTGAATCTACAATTTTCAGAGTCATGAAAATAAAGAAAACTCTTTGAATGAGATTGTGCGTCCAAACTTTTTGTCTGTACTGTACAATAAGGTCTGGTATTGGAAAGGAACACTGCTTTATTTCTATGATGTTATTTACATACAAAGAAACTGAACCATTGTGTTGATCAGTAGAAATTTAAAGCGCATCAATCACCAGGATTATGCTATATAAACTAAAGCCAGTGCTATACTGGAACTATCAGGCTGAGTCTATGCATACCTTTTGTTGTCAGTTTATATGTATATTTTTTGAAATACAGGCAAGTAAAGTTATAGAAATGTACAGCTTTTTGATTGTCAGCATCTGCCACATAGCTAATATGTGGGTCGGGTTTTGCTATCTATTCCTGCCCTTGTCTGCCTCCCTGGCCTCTATAGGTGTTAGACTGTATGGGCTGCATTTCGAACACACCCCTATTACGTGACAGAAATTACTTGTACCTGGATGGAGCCCATACAGTCTAGCATCTACAGAGGCTTGGCAGCAGATAAGGGCAGGAATAGATAACAAAACACGACACACATATTACCTATTTGGCAGCTGCTACCAATCGAAAAGTTGTATATTTCTGTAAATTTACTTGGCCTCTATTTCAAAAACTATACATCCAGTCTGACCACTAAAGGTATGTATAGAATCAGCATACTCAACTCACTGACTCTGTTTATTAAATTACTCTGCTCAGTTTGACCCTCAGAGGTTAGCCCACAGTAGGCCTTCTAAACCACCTCTCTGACAATGTAGCCCTCCAAAGGTCTTCCAGTTACAAAACCAGTACCTTCATCGAACAACACACTGAAAGTCCATAATGACTAATGAGTTAAAGTTGGTTAAGCCTAACTATAGTGTAACAACTGCACAACTATCTTTCAAATAGCTAATCTTTCCAGAAAATCACGTATGTATCTGCAAAACTACTTTGATATCAGGTAATAAAAACAAGAGATTGCATTCAGCTTCTTATATTGCACTTTACAAATTGCTATATTATTGCATATTGCAGCTCAATAAATACTTTCATCTTCAAAAATGAATGCAGGTCGCTTACTAGAATGTAATAACCTTCGAGACGACCCCTAAATTAGAAAAATGGTACAACATAATATTTCTATTACCTTTAGATCATAATGATGTCTGTGCAGAGCTGTAATACAGACAGAATGACATTCCTTGAATTCTGAGGGAAAAAAACATTACATTGTAAGTGCCTCTGCATGTGAAAGGAAAGAGTAACTTAATTTCTTCTTATGAATTTTAAGCCTGATGATTTTATCTACTTCACAAACTGCGATTTAAAATGGAGTAAAACTTTAGTAAAATCTTAGAAAAAGAACTTTCAATCCATGCGCTAAGACATAAGATGGCAAGGCAAAGGGTAAAGTAAAAGTATAAGCTAACGTAAGGAAAAAGAGTTCTAGATAACAATTACTGCTGCATGTATTTCTACATACTACTCAATGTAAAGAAAAGGGGGGTTGGCTCTTTTAGAAAATTCGAGACCCCAAGCACAGTTTGTTATACAAATTAACAAACTGAGTTTTAGACACATCCCCAGGTCCACCGCTGAGTCACCGCTGCTGCTGCCGGTGCCCGATATTGGCTGCAGTGCTAACATCATATCAGAGCATAGTGACTTTGCATTTGTAAACAGATGATCTTGCATAGAGCTCAGTGGTTGGCTACTGAAGTATCAATGTGACAATTGTATTTACCATTTCAATTATGTATTTTAATCTCCAAATAACTAGACAACTCGAATGTGCAAAAATACTTTTCTAAGATTTTTTTTTTTTTAAAGTACCGTATATAAACCAGCCAGTGCAAGCGAGGTGCTGAACTGAAGTAAAGTGCTGAATTTAAGATAAGTGCATAGTTTCAACACAATTACATAGTGGTGATAACTGTAATTGCTGAATTTCATTAGGGAATTGTGTGTCTGTTTGTCTGTTTGTGATTCTGTGAAAAGGAAAAAAAAAAAAAAAAAAGTTAGTCTTGTGATTTAATTAGTAGGATTAGTCACACCTGTTTCTAGAAGCTTCTAGCAGCTTCTGGTAGTCATTGTACATCTATATAAACCAGCCAGTGCAAGCGAGGTGCTGAGCGTGCGAGGTGCTGAACTGAAGTAAAGTGCTGAATTTAAGATAAGTGCATAGTTTCAACACAATTACATAGTGGTGATAACTGTAATTGTTGAATTTCATTAGGGAATTGTGTGTCTGTTTGTGATTCTGTGAAAAGGAAAAAAAAAAAAAAAAAAGGTTAGTCTTGTGATTTAATTAGTAGGATTAGTCACACCTGTTTCTAGAAGCTTCTAGCAGCTTCTGGTAGTCATTGTACATCTATATAAACCAGCCAGTGCAAGCGAGGTGCTGAGCGTGCGAGGTGCTGAACTGAAGTAAAGTGCTGAATTTAAGATAAGTGCATAGTTTCAACACAATTACATAGTTTGACACAAGAACATAGTTTGAATTTATCCTTATACGTTTTCCATTGTTTTTTTTTTCTCTTTGTTTTACTACTTTAACGTTTATCCCCATTGAATAGGTGCTCCATGGACAATGCTACCAGGTGTGTATCTTGTCAGATGTATGCATGCCTTGAGCAGCCGTTCGAGGGTGACTATGTCTGCACTCGATGCAAGCATGTTGCGTATTTGGAAGCCAAGGTAACTGATCTAAATAAGCAGCTTGCAACACTAAGGGGCATTGCAAACCTGGAGAGGAGTTTAGAGATCACTGAGCTTTCTCTGGCTGGGGCCAGTGATATGGAGGAGGGTGGAGGTGGGGAAGATCAGGACCCAGAGGTAGGTAGCTGGGTAACAGTTAGAAGAAGAGGTAGGGGGAAAAGTGTCAGGGAGCCTAGTCCAGACCTGGCACAACCTAGTAAATATGCCTGTTTGGCTGATATTAGGAAAGAAGGGCCTAGAAAAGGGTCACTACAGCAGGATGTTGCTCCTAGCAACCAGGAAAACAACTGCTGTAGGAAGGAGGGAAATAGGAGTACAGCAAAGCCCAGACAGATGTTGGTGGTAGGGGACTCTATAATTAGGCGGACAGACAGGGTCATCTGTCGCCGAGACCGTGAATGCCGAACAGTGTGTTGTCTGCCGGGTGCTCGGGTTCGGCATATTGCGGATCGGATAGACAGATTGCTGGGTGGGGCTGGGGAAAACCCAGCGGTCATGGTGCACATTGGTACTAATAACAAAGTTAGAGGCAGGTGGAAGGTCCTTAAAAATGATTACAGGGAACTAGGAGAGAAGTTGAAGTCCAGGACCTCCAAGGTGGTGTTTTCAGAAATACTACCGGTGCCACGAGCGTCACTAGAAAGACAGCGGGAGCTTAGGGAGATAAATATGTGGCTTAGAAATTGGTGCAGGAAGGAAGGGTTTGGGTTCATGGAGAACTGAGCCGACTTCTCAGTCGGCTACAGGCTCTACAGTAGGGACGGGCTGCAATGGGGAAGGTGCAGCTGTGCTGGGGGAGAAAATGGTCAGACGGATGGAGGAGCTTTTAAACTAGGATCGGGGGGAGGGAGGGTAGTGGAGCAAATAAGGGGAGAGATAGAGCAGTTAGAAACAGTGAGACGGTAGGGGTCAATGAAGGATTAGGGGGGGATGGGACATACAAGGAACGTAGGGAGGCTAGGAGTAATAAAGGTGTTAATAGGATTAAATGTCTACTGGCAAATGCAAGAAGTCTTGCAAACAAAATTAATGAATTGGAGACTCTTATGTCAACCATGGATTATGATGTGGTGGGCATTACGGAAACCTGGCTGGATGAAAGCCATGACTGGGTGACAAACATACAGGGTTATAGTACATTTAAGAAGGACAGGAAAGGCCAAAAAGGTGGTAAGGTGTGTATATTTATTAAATCTAACCTAAAACCTGTGTTGTATGATGACATTGAGGGGAACAGAAACAATGTAGAGTCAGTATGGGTAAATGTACAAGGGGAGGGGAATAATGGAAAAATGCTAATTGGAGTTTGCTATAAGCCTCCTAACATACCTCAACAAATAGAGGGTGAAATGCTGGAACAAATTGAAAAGGCAGCTAATAATAATAATAATCGGGTTTTTATTATGGGGGATTTCAACTATCCAGACATTCAGTGGGACATAGAATCTTCTGGTTCTGCTAAAAGTTGTAAGTTCTTATCTACTATTCAAGACCATTTCCTCTCTCAGATGGTAGATGAACCGACCAGGGGAGATAATTTGCTAGATCTGGTCCTGTCAAATAGACCGGATACAATTTCAGATCTACAGGTCCGGGAGCACTTGGGCACCAGCGATCATAATATGGTAAGCTTCAACATAATATTCAATAGAACATTTCAAAGGGGGTATGCTAAAACCTGGAATTTTAGGAAAGCTGATTTCAACAAATTAAGGAAAGAGCTTAAATGGGTAGATTGGGACAAAGTCATAATAACTGGGGATACCGAACATAAATGGGGTAAGTTTAAGGATATACTACTAGAGTCCTGTAAAAAACGTATACCCTCTGGTAATAAAATGTCCAGGAATAAAAAGAAACCACTATGGATAAATAAGACTGTACAAAGTATAATAAAACAAAAACGAAGGGCATTTAAAATCTTAAAGGCTGAGAATACAGAAATAGCATTTCAGAAGTATAAAGATATCAATAGGAAATGTAAAAAAGAAATCAAACAAGCAAAATTAGCTACTGAAACAAAAATCGCCAATGACATTAAAATAAATCCCAAAATCTTTTATAAATACATTAATGCCAAAAGGAAAACAAAGGATAGTATCGGCCCCTTAAAATATAATAACAAGTTAGCTATAGAGGACAAACAAAAGACTGAGATATTAAATAGGCATTTCTCATCTGTATTCACCAAGGAACTGACTGTACCAGGGATTATTCAACAAGTGAAAAATCAAAGTTCACCACCCGATATAATTAATTTAACACAAGATGAAGTACGCCTACGTCTGAGTAAATTAAACATTGACAAATCCCCAGGGCCAGATGGCATTCATCCACGAATATTGAGGGAATTGAGCTCCGTAATCGACAGACCGCTGTATCTCATCTTTTTAGACTCACTTGTAACAGGGTCGGTGCCTCAGGATTGGAGGATTGCTGATGTGGTACCGATATTTAAGAAAGGTAAGAGGGTAGATCCAGGCAACTACCGTCCAGTAAGCCTGACATCAGTAGTATGCAAAAATTTTGAGGGCATTTTAAGGGATGACATGCAAAAATATATTGCAGAAAATAATATGATAACTGACAAACAGCATGGATTCATGAAAGATAAGTCGTGTCTAACCAACCTGTTGGGGTTCTATGAGGGGGTAAGTTCAAACCTGGATATTGGTAATGCAGCTGATGTGATTTATTTGGACTTTGCAAAGGCATTTGATACTGTACCACATAATAGCCTTATACTAAAGCTCCAGAAGCAAGGACTAGGGGACACAATATGCAACTGGGTAAGGAATTGGCTAAAAGATAGGAAACAAAGAGTAGTCATAAATGGTACATTCTCTAAATGGGCTATAGTCAGCAGTGGGGTGCCGCAGGGATCTGTGCTTGGACCGATTCTTTTTAATCTCTTTATTAATGACCTTGTGGATGGGATTGATAGTACAGTGTCAGTCTTTGCCGATGACACCAAACTATGTAGGATATTAAAAACTGACCTGGATAGTACAATATTACAAAAAGATCTGGATAAGATGTCAGAATGGGCAGATACTTGGCAAATGAGATTTAATTTTGATAAATGTAAAGTAATGCACCTAGGGCGGAGTAATCCTATAGCTGCGTATACATTAAATGGAAGTAAACTCGGGACTACAGAACAGGAGAAGGACTTGGGTATTCTCATTACAAATAAGCTGAGCAGCAGCACTCAATGTCAAGCAGCAGCTGCTAAAGCAAACAAGATTTTAGGGTGTATAAAAAGAGAGATTAGATCCTGTGATCCCAACGTATTGTTACCCCTCTATAAATCACTTGTAAGGCCACATCTGGAATACGGGATCCAGTTTTGGGCTCCACATTTTAAAAAGGACATTCAGAAGTTAGAGTCAGTTCAAAGGCGGGCAACTAGACTATTACAAGGAATGGAAGGCCTCCCATATGATGACAGGTTGAAAAAGTTAGATATGTTTAGCTTAGAAAAAAGACGTCTCAGAGGAGATCTCATTTATATGTATAAATACATGTCTGGTCAATATAAAGGACTGGCACATGACTTATTCCTTCCAAAGACAATACTAATGACCAGGGGGCACTCACTGCGAGTGGAAGAAAAGCGATTCCAACAGCTAAATAGGAAAGGGTTCTTTACAGTTAGAGCAGTCAGACTGTGGAATGCCCTACCACAAGAGGTAGTAATGGCTAGAGATGAGCGAACCGGTCGCGGTTCGGCTCGAGGTTGGTTCGCCGAACGGACCTCCCGTTCGAGTTCGGTTCGTCGAACGTTCGACGAACCGAACTCGAACTGCATAGGAAACAATGGCAGGCAATCACAAACACAGAAAAACACCTAGAAAACACCCTCAAAGGTGTCCAAAAGGTCACAAACAACTCACAACACATGGGAAAGTGACAAGGACATATACTCATGCGAAAACAAAAGAGCTGGACAAGGAAAAAGAGGAGGACACACAGATATATGAGTATATGCAAGGAAACATCGATTCCATTAATGTGCAACTTGAGCCCTGCTCATTCTTGGCTTCCAATCTTGATAAATTGCCTGAGCTCGCCACGTACGTCTTGGGGATCTTGTCGTGTCCTGCAGCCAGCGTTCTCTCGGAACCTGTCTTCAGTGCTGCTGTGGGTCTGCTGGCAGATAAGCACACGTGTCTGTCCACTGACAATGTGGACATGGCTCTCAGAGGACTTTTCTTCCCCTGGGTCAGCCAGGGGACGGGAAAGGCACGCATATTTTTGAGAGTGCTTCATGCAAAGCATCTTTTTCTTTTTCAAAAGGGAGCTCAACCGATGCCAGTCAAGTGGGGTGTGTGTGGCCCAGTTAGTGGAAACGAGGGAGACTGTGGTTGGAGTCCCCTCGCTGTGTCTCTAAAAGAACCAAGATGAACAAGTAATGGCTCTCAGAGGACTTTTCTTCCCCTGGGTCAGCCAGGGGACGGGAAAGGCACGCGTATTTTTGAGAGTGCTTCATGCAAAGCATCTTTTTCTTTTTCAAAAGGGAGCTCAACCGATGCCAGTCAAGTGGGGTGTGTGTGGCCCAGTGAGTGGAAACGAGGGAGACTGTGGTTGGAGTCCCCTCGCTGTGTTTCTAAAAGACCCAAAATGAACAAATCATGGCTCTCAGAGGACTTTTCTTCCCCTGGGTCAGCCAGGGGACGGGAAAGGCACGCGTATTTTTGAGAGTGCTTCATGCAAAGCATCTTTTTCTTTTTCAAAAGGGGGCTCAACCGATGCCAGTCAAGTGGGGTGTGTGTGGCCCAGTTAGTGGAAACGAGGGAGACTGTGGTTGGAGTCCCCTCGCTGTTTCTCTAAAAGAACCAAGATGAACAAGTCATGGCTCTCAGAGGACTTTTCTTCCCCTGGGTCAGCCAGGGGACGGGAAAGGCACGCGTATTTTTGAGAGTGCTTCATGCAAAGCATCTTTTTCTTTTTCAAAAGGGAGCTCAACCGATGCCAGTCAAGTGGGGTGTGTGTGGCCCAGTGAGTGGAAACGAGGGAGACTGTGGTTGGAGTCCCCTCGCTGTGTCTCTAAAAGAACCAAGATGAACAAGTCATGGCTCTCAGAGGACTTTTCTTCCCCTGGGTCAGCCAGGGGACGGGAAAGGCACGCGTATTTTTGAGAGTGCTTCATGCAAAGCATCTTTTTCTTTTTCAAAAGGGAGCTCAACCGATGCCAGTCAAGTGGGGTGTGTGTGGCCCAGTGAGTGGCAACGAGGGAGACTGTGGTTGGAGTCCCCTCGCTGTGTCTCTAAAAGAACCAAGATGAACAAGTCATGGCTCTCAGAGGACTTTTCTTCCCCTGGGTCAGCCAGGGGACGGGAAAGGCACGCGTATTTTTGAGAGTGCTTCATGCAAAGCATCTTTTTCTTTTTCAAAAGGGAGCTCAACCGATGCCAGTCAAGTGGGGTGTGTGTGGCCCAGTGAGTGGCAACCAGGGAGACTGTGGTTGGAGTCCCCTCGCTGTGTCTCTAAAAGAACCAAGATGAACAAGTCATGGCTCTCAGAGGACTTTTCTTCCCCTGGGTCAGCCAGGGGACGGGAAAGGCACGCGTATTTTTGAGAGTGCTTCATGCAAAGCATCTTTTTCTTTTTCAAAAGGGAGCTCAACCGATGCCAGTCAAGTGGGGTGTGTGTGGCCCAGTGAGTGGCAACCAGGGAGACTGTGGTTGGAGTCCCCTCGCTGTGTCTCTAAAAGAACCAAGATGAACAAGTCATGGCTCTCAGAGGACTTTTCTTCCCCTGGGTCAGCCAGGGGACGGGAAAGGCACGCGTATTTTTGAGAGTGCTTCATGCAAAGCATCTTTTTCTGTTTCAAAAGGGAGCTCAACCGATGCCAGTCAAGTGGGGTGTGTGTGGCCCAGTGAGTGGCAACGAAGGAGACTGTGGTTGGAGTCCCCTCGCTGTGTTTCTAAAAGACCCAAAATGAACAAATCATGGCTCTCAGAGGACTTTTCTTCCCCTGGGTCAGCCAGGGGACGGGAAAGGCACGCGTATTTTTGAGAGTGCTTCATGCAAAGCATCTTTTTCTTTTTCAAAAGGGGGCTCAACCGATGCCAGTCAAGTGGGGTGTGTGTGGCCCAGTTAGTGGAAACGAGGGAGACTGTGGTTGGAGTCCCCTCGCTGTGTCTCTAAAAGAACCAAGATGAACAAGTCATGGCTCTCAGAGGACTTTTCTTCCCCTGGGTCAGCCAGGGGACGGGAAAGGCACGCGTATTTTTGAGAGTGCTTCATGCAAAGCATCTTTTTCTTTTTCAAAAGGGAGCTCAACCGATGCCAGTCAAGTGGGGTGTGTGTGGCCCAGTGAGTGGCAACCAGGGAGACTGTGGTTGGAGTCCCCTCGCTGTGTCTCTAAAAGAACCAAGATGAACAAGTCATGGCTCTCAGAGGACTTTTCTTCCCCTGGGTCAGCCAGGGGACGGGAAAGGCACGCGTATTTTTGAGAGTGCTTCATGCAAAGCATCTTTTTCTTTTTCAAAAGGGAGCTCAACCGATGCCAGTCAAGTGGGGTGTGTGTGGCCCAGTGAGTGGCAACGAAGGAGACTGTGGTTGGAGTCCCCTCGCTGTGTTTCTAAAAGACCCAAAATGAACAAATCATGGCTCTCAGAGGACTTTTCTTCCCCTGGGTCAGCCAGGGGACGGGAAAGGCACGCGTATTTTTGAGAGTGCTTCATGCAAAGCATCTTTTTCTTTTTCAAAAGGGGGCTCAACCGATGCCAGTCAAGTGGGGTGTGTGTGGCCCAGTTAGTGGAAACGAGGGAGACTGTGGTTGGAGTCCCCTCGCTGTGTCTCTAAAAGAACCAAGATGAACAAGTCATGGCTCTCAGAGGACTTTTCTTCCCCTGGGTCAGCCAGGGGACGGGAAAGGCACGCGTATTTTTGAGAGTGCTTCATGCAAAGCATCTTTTTCTTTTTCAAAAGGGAGCTCAACCGATGCCAGTCAAGTGGGGTGTGTGTGGCCCAGTGAGTGGCAACCAGGGAGACTGTGGTTGGAGTCCCCTCGCTGTGTCTCTAAAAGAACCAAGATGAACAAGTCATGGCTCTCAGAGGACTTTTCTTCCCCTGGGTCAGCCAGGGGACGGGAAAGGCACGCGTATTTTTGAGAGTGCTTCATGCAAAGCATCTTTTTCTTTTTCAAAAGGGAGCTCAACCGATGCCAGTCAAGTGGGGTGTGTGTGGCCCAGTGAGTGGCAACGAAGGAGACTGTGGTTGGAGTCCCCTCGCTGTGTTTCTAAAAGACCCAAAATGAACAAATCATGGCTCTCAGAGGACTTTTCTTCCCCTGGGTCAGCCAGGGGACGGGAAAGGCACGCGTATTTTTGAGAGTGCTTCATGCAAAGCATCTTTTTCTTTTTCAAAAGGGGGCTCAACCGATGCCAGTCAAGTGGGGTGTGTGTGGCCCAGTTAGTGGAAACGAGGGAGACTGTGGTTGGAGTCCCCTCGCTGTGTCTCTAAAAGAACCAAGATGAACAAGTCATGGCTCTCAGAGGACTTTTCTTCCCCTGGGTCAGCCAGGGGACGGGAAAGGCACGCGTATTTTTGAGAGTGCTTCATGCAAAGCATCTTTTTCTTTTTCAAAAGGGAGCTCAACCGATGCCAGTCAAGTGGGGTGTGTGTGGCCCAGTGAGTGGCAACCAGGGAGACTGTGGTTGGAGTCCCCTCGCTGTGTCTCTAAAAGAACCAAGATGAACAAGTCATGGCTCTCAGAGGACTTTTCTTCCCCTGGGTCAGCCAGGGGACGGGAAAGGCACGCGTATTTTTGAGAGTGCTTCATGCAAAGCATCTTTTTCTTTTTCAAAAGGGAGCTCAACCGATGCCAGTCAAGTGGGGTGTGTGTGGCCCAGTGAGTGGAAACGAGGGAGACTGTGGTTGGAGTCCCCTCGCTGTGTTATACATGCTTTTAGAAGGGCATGACATGGCTTGGAGGTTGACTTTCATAAAATGCAAACTGTTGGCTACCAAAATGCTGCCTTTCCAACAACTGTGGTTATAGGCAATGAGGAACATACTGATGAAGATGAGACGCAGATACCCGATTGGGATGACAACTTAAATATTCGGTCAGGGCAAGAAGAGGCTCGGTCTGAGGGGGAGGGGAGTGCAAACACAACAATTGATGATGAAGTTCTAGATCCCACCTACTGTCAACCCCCAGTCAGGCACTCGAGGAGGTCAACAGAGGCGGTGGAGGAGGATGCAACCGACGACGAAATTACCTTGCGCCTTCCTGGACAGAGTCGGAGCACTGGTAGCACGTCTACAACTGCATCCTCAGCCACCACTCTGCCTATGAGCATTATTCGGGGTGCATCAACAGGTCGCATGGCCTCTAAGCCTTGCCTAGCCTGTTCCTTTTTTGACATAGAAAAAGATCGCCCAAATCATGTGATATGTAAAATTTGTCATGATTCTCTTAGTAGAGGTCAAAACCTCAGCAGTTTGACAACTTCTTCCATGAATCGTCACATGAATAAATATCATAGGTCCCGGTGGGAAGCTCACTGTGCTGCAATGCGGCCTAGCGGAGCGAACCATCCACCGCCCGCCCCTTCCAGTGCATCCGCGCGCTCTTCATCTTCTAGGACTGTGGGGACAGCTGTCACACCTGTTTTTCCACGCAAAACTTCCACCACTGTAACCGCAACAGGCAGTTTGCTTGGTAGGTCGTCAGTTGGTTTGGAAGGGGAAACAAGTGAGTGTGTACAGCTCTCTCAGACATCGATAGCACCTACGTTGGATGAAGGCAACATCATGTCTCCGCCTGCACTTTCCTCACAAACCTGCATTTTTCCAGGGACACCCTACTCAACACCGTCTACACACAGCAGCCAGATCTCTGTCCCTCAGATGTGGTCAAATAAAAGGCCACTTCCTCCGACCCATGACAAAGCTAAGAGGTTGACTCTATCCCTCTGTAAGCTGTTGGCTACCGAAATGCTGCCTTTCCGCCTAGTGGACACACAGGATTTTAGAGACCTTATGTCTGTCGCTGTGCTCCAGTACCAGATGCCTAGTCGCCACTACTTCTCTAAGAAAGGTGTGCCCGCGCTACACCAGCATGTCGCACACAACATCACCGCTTCCTTGAGAAACTCTGTGTGTGAACGGGTGCATTTCACCACCGATACTTGGACCAGTAAGCATGGACAGGGACGTTACATGTCGCTGACTGGGCACTGGGTAACTATGTTGATAGATGGTGAAGGGTCTGCTGCACAAGTCTTGCCGTCCCCACGACTTGTGTGTCAATCCTCTGTCTGTCCAAGTTCCGCCACTGCTTCTGCATCCTCCACCTCATCTGGGTCCTCCACCTCCGCCCCAAGCCTGCCTGGTCAGGCCACCAGCGTTCTCACTGCGCAGAAGGAATCACGCACCCCTCATTACTATGCTGGCAGCAGAGCGCAACGGCATCAGGCGGTCTTTAGCTTGACATGTCTTGGGAATAAGAGTCACACAGCTGAGGAGTTGTGGTCAGCTCTGCGGTCCGAGTTTAATAAATGGTTGTCTCCACTCAACCTGCAGCCTGGTAAGGCCGTGTGCGACAATGCTGCAAACCTGGGTGCGGCCCTTCGCCTGGGCAAGGTGACACACGTGCCTTGTATGGCTCACGTGTTGAACCTTGTTGTCCAGCAATTTTTAACACACTATCCCGGCCTAGATGGCCTTCTGACCAGGGCACGTAAACTGTCTGCAGTGCTCACTTCCGCCGTTCAACCGCCGCAGCTGAGCGACTTGCATCGCTCCAGAAGTCTTTCGGCCTGCCGGTTCATCGCCTGAAATGCGATGTGGCGACACGCTGGAATTCAACTCTCCACATGTTACAGCGACTGTGGCAGCACCGGCGAGCCCTGGTGCAATACGTCATGATGTATAGCCTGGGCCAACGAGATGCAGAAGTGGGGCAGATCACCCTGATGGAGTGATCTCAGATCAAGGACCTATGCACCGTTCTGCACAGTTTCGACATGGCGACGAATATGTTTAGCTCTGACAATGCCATTATCAGCATGACGATTACAGTCATTTACATGCTGGAGCACACGCTAAACACTATTCGGAGTCAGGGGGTGGGACAACAGGAAGGGGAGGAACTACAGGAGGATTCATATGCGCAAGACACAACAACATCACCAAGGTCCAGACGTTCATCATCACCAATGCGGCAGGCATGGGACCATGGGGGACAGGGATCAACAAGGGCGCATGGTAGCAGGCGAGATGTTGAGGAAGGTGCAGGAGGACATGAAGATATGGAGGACGAACTGTCCATGGACATGGAAGACTCAGCGGATGAGGGAGACCTTGGTCAAAATTCAGTTGAAAGAGGTTGGGGGGAGATGTCAGAGGAAGAAAGAACGGTTAGCACCTCTATGCCACAAACACAGCGTGGACTTGGTCCGCATGGCTGCGCAAGACACATGAGTGCCTTCTTGTTGCACTACCTCCAACATGACCCTCGGATTGTCAAAATTAGAAGTGATGATGACTACTGGCTTGCCACACTATTAGATCCCCGGGACAAGTCCAAATTTTGTGACATAATTCCACCCATAGAAAGGGACGCACGTATGCTGGAGTATCAGCATAAGCTGTTACTCGATCTTAGCTCGGCTTTTACACCAAACAACCGTGCAGGTGAAGGGAGTGATTCTCCCAGTTGTAACTTGACAAACATGGGACGGCATCGTCATCTTCAACAGTCTACCCGTACCAGTAGGACCGTATCTGGTGCTGGTAACAGCAATTTTATGGAATATTTTCATAATTTTTTTAGACCCTCCTTTGCAAGGCCACCAGAGACAACAAGTCTGACACATAGTCAACGGATGGAGAGGATGATACAGGAGTATCTCCAAATGAACATCGATGCAATGACTTTGCAAATGGAGCCTTGCTCCTTTTGGGCTTCAAATCTAGAAAAATTGACAGAGCTCTCCAGTTACGCCTTGGAGATTTTGTCGTGTGCAGCTGCCAGCGTTGTCTCTGAACGTGTCTTCTTCAGTGCTGCTGGGTGTGTGCTGACAGATAAGCGCACGCGTCTGTCCAGTGACAATGTGGACACACTGACGTTCATCAAAATGAACAAGTCATGGATCCAGAAGGAATTTACTACCCCTGTGTCATCCTGGGGAGAGTAAATGCTTGTGGATTTGGAATGTGCTTGATGCAAATCAAAACATCCTGTTTGCAACTAGGGCACAAGTGCTGCCACTGATGGGGTGTCTGTGTGCCCAATGTTGGGAAAAAAGGTAGACTCCGCTTGGAGTAACCCTTGCTTGATGTGTTTTTTAAAAATGATACAAGATGAACAGATCTGAAGGCAAGATGAAGGCAACATCATGTCTCCGCCTGCACTTTTCTCACAAACCTGCATTTTTCCAGGGACACCCTACTCAACACCGTCTACAGACAGCAGCCAGATCTCTTTCCCTCAGATGTGGTCAAATAAAAGGCCACTTACTGCGACCCATGACAAAGCTAAGTGGTTGACTCTATCCCTCTGTAAGCTGTTGGCTACCGAAATGCTGCCTTTACGCGTAGTGGACACACAGGATTTTACAGACCTTATGTCTGTCGCTGTGCCCCAGTACCACATGCCCAATCACCACTGCTTCTCCAAGAAAAGCATGCCCGCGCTACACCAGCATGTCGCACACAACATCACCACTTCCTTGAGAAAATCTGTGTGCGATAGGGTGCATTTCAACACAGATACTTGGACCAGTAAGCATAGACAGGGTCATTACATGTCACTGACTGGGCACTGGCAAACTATGGTGAGAGATGGAGAAGGGTCTGCTGTACAAGTCTTGCCGTCCCCACGAGTTGTTTCAATCCTTGTTCTGTATGTAGAAGTTAATACACTGCTTCTGCCTCTTCAACCTCGTGTGGGTCCTCTACCTTGGCGCAAACCCTGTGTGGTCAGGCCACCCTTCCTTGCAACTGCGCACAAGGACTACCACACACCTCCTTACTATGCTGGCAGCAGAGCTCAATGCCATCAGGCGGTCAAAGCTTTACTTTGAAATGTATGGGAAATGTGAGTCACACCGCTATTACAGAGAATAGTAGTCAGGCAGGGTCAAAACATTAATTGAGGAACAGGAACAGAATGGGACGGCCAGGAAAGAATCAGAAAACAAGCAGAGTTGAAATGCGTATCGGCCAACAAGGTACATAAACAGCAAGCAGGAAAAGTAGTCAGGTAACAAGCACACAAAATCATAAAACTGAACTGGGGGTAAAATTAACCAGAGGTTCATAGCTATGTCTGGCAGTGGTCTGCAGACAGGATGGGCATAAAAAAGGGTTTGGTGTCTTCCCATTGGTTGTAGCTGAATGATGGTATTTCATCTGTGAGATACCCACCAGCTACATTCAGCCAGAGATTCTGCATCTGTCAAGGTAATGCAGCCCAGTGGGTGAGCATAACCTGCGTCCACCTGCGCCGCTGGCATCGACTACTCTCACATCATCAGCACTATTCATGAAAGGAACACGTTGTCACCTGGCAACCGGAGTACAAATTGACGGAGCGGACTACGTTGGTGACTTAACAGCCGTGTGCGGCAATGATGCAAACCTGGCTGCGGGCCATCCTCAGGGCAATGTGACACACGTGCCTTTTAGGGCTCACGTGTTGAACCGAATTCGCCAGCAATTTTTAAAACACCATCACGGCCTACATGGCCTTGTGCAGTGGGCACGCTCGCTATGTGCTCACTTCCATCGTGCGCACACAGCAGCTCAACAACTTTCATCACTCCGGAAGTCTTAGGGTCTGGCAGTTAAACGCCGTAAATGCGATGTTTCGACACGCAGGAATTGGAATCTGCACATGTTGCAGCGTGTGTGGCAGCACCGCAGAGCCCTGCTGAAATACGGTAAGACATATAGCCTGGGATAACTTGATCCAGAGGTGGTGCAGATCACGCTGCTGGAGTGGTGTCAGATCAAGGACCTATGCACCCTGCTACACAGTTTTGAAATGTCGACGAAGATGTTTAGCACTGGCAATGTCATTCTCAGCGTGACAATTCTGGTCATCTACATGATGGAGCACACTGTAATTATTATTCTGAGTCAGGTGTTGGGACAAGAGGAAGGGGAGGAAGTACAGGAGGAGTCATATGCGGAAGGGATAACAAGATCTACGAGGTCCAGATGGTCAGCGGCACCTATGCGGCATTCATGGTGAGGGAGAGGGATTAACAAGGGCGCATAGTATCAGCAAAAAGTGTTGATGAAAGTGCAGGAGCCCATGAAGAAATGGAGGACGAACTGGCGATGGGCATGGAAGACTCAGCAGATGAGTGAGAGCTTGCTCACATTTCGGTTGTGCGAGGTTGTGGGTAGAGGGCAGAGGAAGGATGCACGATTCTCACCTCTCTGCCACCAACACACCAAGGACTTGGTCCTCCTGGATGCACAAGACACATGAGCGCCTTCTTGCTGCACTACCTACATGACCCTCGGATTGTATGAATTTGAACTAATCCTGAATACTGGGTTGCCACACTGTTAGATCCCCGGTACAAGACAAAATTTGGCGAACTAATTCCTGCCATAGAAATAGACGCACGTATACAGGAGTATCTGCAGAATGTGGTACGCAATCTTAGATCTACTTGTCCACTAAACACCAGTGCTGCACAGAGTGAATCTCAACGCTTTGTCATGGATAGGAGGAAATGGTCTTTTACTTGTCCACATCGGAGGGACCGAGGGATGGCTGCTGTGCTGAGATGGCGTTGAGTACGGTGTCCCTGCACAGTTGCACTTTTGGTCATATCCCAAAATGAGTTGAAAAAGGACAGATGCTGTTGGAAAGGGGAACAGGTGTGTTGGAAAGGGGAAAAAAGTTTTGGTCCGTGGATTTGGTGGTTAAGCAACTGTAACATTTGCTGAAGAAACAACATCTGTTACAGTGGGACTGGCAGATTTGGATAAAGTGGTATATAATCTGTGACCGCTATATAACGAAAATTAATAAGAAAAGAAAGAGAAAGGTATATATCCCCATCAGCAGTCAGTGTCCACCGTGCTCCCAGTTGGAAAAGGAGAGGTTGGCAACTTGAAGGTTTGGTGGAGGATACAGAGCTGTGTGGCTATGAAACTAATAGTAGCCTGAACCGAGTTAGACGCCATTCGGATCTGGAGACTGTGAGCCCTGTTAGCGTCACAGGGTCCACATGCCCACCCAGCCCAGGAACTCCCTGTTAACAACACAGGGGCCATTGAGTACGCTGACCGTGTGCGTAGGGGCCACACCTGTGGACAGCAGGCGCATCAGCAGCAGCAGGCCTGTTAATGCCACTGGGCTGCACAAGCAGGACTGTTAGGACAGGAGCTGGTCTTAACCGTTCTGCGTTACCAACTGTGGTGGTGGCCTGCATCCACCACCCGATCCCTGCCTACCTCTGGCCTAAAGCCGCAATGGGTTCAACACATGGAGGTGTGCTCTTTCGGAGCATAATAGAAGACTGCGCACCTCCTTGTTGGCTCCAGCCCCTTTTATAACCTGGGTCCGCCCCAAACCAGGGTGAACCACAATGCACCTCCTGGAGACAAAAGTAGAGTGACACGTCATGAGTGGCATAACTAGCGTCCTATTTGGAAACGCAACTTCAATGATGACCTCATGGCTGCCATGACCCAAACACCTCACCAGTCATCGTCTGAGCATCAATAATGCGGTGACAAGTCATAGGTGTGGGCCTCTGCAAGCCATTTGGGAGGACACCTGATGCCCTGTGGTCTATATGGGACCCCCACATCAGGGCCAGGGCCAAAGAGTTCATTACCGGACCTAGTCTCTGATGCAGGAAGTGCCTGAGCATGCTCAGTAGCATGAAATACAGTCTCTGAAAAAAGACTATCAGCTTTAGCATGGTGTCTATGCCCAAAACAGGACTTAGACCCGGCACGGAATGCAAGCACCTGTGCAAAGAGGCTTTTCACACTTAGTGTGGGAGCATGCGCTGTATCCCGAAATGAAAACTTAGCGTCAGGAATGGCACAGACAGGCTGAGCATACTCACTAGGCGAAACACTGTAATTATGCTGCAGCTGGGGTACATCGGCACACGCATGCGCACTAGCTGCCTCTCCACACTTAGACGTGGAGGGGAAATTTGTCTTGGAGATGCTGTCTATGAACAGAAGGAAAAGCTAAAGGAAGCCTGACTTTCTATCCCTCCGAATTATGAAATGCAGCAATGAATTCCATGAGTTTGCTATAACATTAGCGTAGCAAAATGTGCATGAGGGTGTGATGTAGAGGTGCTAGAAATAGCTTGTCACCAGTGGGGCACTAATGGAATACAACAGCCAGTTCTATGATGCCACAAAATGGCAGTATTTTGTGCTATCATTATAGCTTATTAAAAACAGAGCACGAGGTTGTCATGCAGAGGTGCTGCACATAGATTTGCAGTAGTGTGAATTGACAAAAGTACAATAGCCACGTTTAGGATACAACTAGGTACAGTGAGTGTTTGCTAGTAAAATTGCTTAGTTTAAAAAAGTTGTAGTGTGCAATGCAGGCAGACGTGCTATGCAAATGTCTTTGCACTAGTGGGACTATAGCAAAGTCCAATAGCCACGTATAGGATGCCACTAGGTACACTGAGTGTGTGCTAGTATAATGGCTTCGTTATAATTAGTTGGAGTGTGCAACGCAGGCAGATGCGCTCTGCAAATGTCTTGGCACTAGTGGGACTATAGCAAAGTCCAATAGCCACGTATAGGATGCCACTAGGTACACTGACTGTTTGCTAGTATAATGGCTGAGTTTAAAAAAGTTAGAGTGTGCAATGCAGGCAGACGTGCTGCAAATAACGTTCCAATACTGTGAATTGACAAAAGTACAATAGCCACGTTTAGGATGCCACTAGGTACACTGACTGTTTGCTAGTATAATGGCTGAGTTTAAAAAACTTGGAGTGTGCAATGCAGGCAGATGTGCTCTGCAAATGTCTTGGCACTAGTGGGACTATAGCAAAGTCCAATAGCCACGTATAGGATGCCACTAGGTACACTGAGTGTGTGCTAGTATAATGGCTTCGTTATAATTAGTTGGAGTGTGCAACGCAGGCAGATGCGCTCTGCAAATGTCTTGGCACTAGTGGGACTATAGCAAAGTCCAATAGCCACGTATAGGATGCCACTAGGTACACTGAGTGTGTGCTAGTATAATGGCTTCGTTATAATTTGTTGGAGTGTGCAACGCAGGCAGATGCGCTCTGCAAATGTCTTGGCACTAGTGGGACTATAGCAAAGTCCAATAGCCACGTATAGGATGCCACTAGGTACACTGTGTGTTTGCTAGTATAATGGATGAGTTTAAAAAAGATAGAGTGTGCAATGCAGGCAGACGTGCTGCAAATAACGTTCCAATACTGTGAATTGACAAAAGTACAATAGCCACGTTTAGGATACAACTAGGTACAGTGAGTGTTTGCTAGTATAATGGCTTCGTTATAATTAGTTGGAGTGTGCAACGCAGGCAGATGCGCTCTGCAAATGTCTTGGCACTAGTGGGACTATAGCAAAGTCCAATAGCCACGTATAGGATGCCACTAGGTACACTGACTGTTTGGTAGTATAATGGCTGAGTTTAAAAAAGTTAGAGTGTGCAATGCAGGCAGACGTGCTGCAAATAACGTTCCAATACTGTGAATTGACAAAAGTACAATAGCCACGTTTAGGATGCCACTAGGTACACTGACTGTTTGCTAGTATAATGGCTGAGTTTAAAAAAGTTAGAGTGTGCAATGCAGGCAGACGTGCTGCAAATAATGTTCCAATACTGTGAATTGACAAAAGTACAATAGCCACGTTTAGGATGCCACTAGGTACACTGACTGTTTGGTAGTATAATGGCTGAGTTTAAAAAAGTTAGAGTGTGCAATGCAGGCAGACGTGCTGCAAATAACGTTCCAATACTGTGAATTGACAAAAGTACAATAGCCACGTTTAGGATGCCACTAGGTACACTGACTGTTTGGTAGTATAATGGCTGAGTTTAAAAAAGTTAGAGTGTGCAATGCAGGCAGACGTGCTGCAAATAACGTTCCAATACTGTGAATTGACAAAAGTACAATAGCCACGTTTAGGATGCCACTAGGTACACTGACTGTTTGGTAGTATAATGGCTGAGTTTAAAAAAGTTAGAGTGTGCAATGCAGGCAGACGTGCTGCAAATAACGTTCCAATACTGTGAATTGACAAAAGTACAATAGCCACGTTTAGGATACAACTAGGTACAGTGAGTGTTTGCTAGTATAATGGCTGAGTTTAAAAAAGTTAGAGTGTGCAATGCAGGCATACGTGCTGCAAATAACGTTCCAATACTGTGAATTGACAAAAGTACAATAGCCACGTTTAGGATACAACTAGGTACAGTGAGTGTTTGCTAGTATAATGGCTGAGTTTAAAAAAGTTAGAGTGTGCAATGCAGGCAGACGTGCTGCAAATAACGTTCCAATACTGTGAATTGACAAAAGTACAATAGCCACGTTTAGGATGCCACTAGGTACAGTGAGTGTTTGCTAGTATAATGGCTGAGTTTAAAAAAGTTAGAGTGTGCAATGCAGGCAGACGTGCTGCAAATAACGTTCCAATACTGTGAATTGACAAAAGTACAATAGCCACGTTTAGGATGCCACTAGGTACACTGACTGTTTGCTAGTATAATGGCTGAGTTTAAAAAAGTTAGAGTGTGCAATGCAGGCAGACGTGCTGCAAATAACGTTCCAATACTGTGAATTGACAAAAGTACAATAGCCACGTTTAGGATGCCACTAGGTACACTGACTGTTTGCTAGTATAATGGCTGAGTTTAAAAAACTTGGAGTGTGCAATGCAGGCAGATGTGCTCTGCAAATGTCTTGGCACTAGTGGGACTATAGCAAAGTCCAATAGCCACGTATAGGATGCCACTAGGTACACTGAGTGTTTGCTAGTATAATGGCTTAGTTATAATGAGTTGGAGTGTGCAACGCAGGCAGATGCGCTCTGCAAATGTCTTGGCACTAGTGGGACTATAGCAAAGTCCAATAGCCACGTATAGGATGCCACTAGGTACACTGAGTGTTTGCTAGTATAATGGCTTCGTTATAATTTGTTGGAGTGTGCAACGCAGGCAGATGCGCTCTGCAAATGTCTTGGCACTAGTGGGACTATAGCAAAGTCCAATAGCCACGTATAGGATGCCACTAGGTACACTGAGTGTTTGCTAGTATAATGGCTTCGTTATAATTAGTTGGAGTGTGCAACGCAGGCAGATGCGCTCTGCAAATGTCTTGGCACTAGTGGGACTATAGCAAAGTCCAATAGCCACGTATAGGATGCCACTAGGTACACTGAGTGTTTGCTAGTATAATGGCTGAGTTTAAAAAACTTGGAGTGTGCAATGCAGGCAGATGTGCTCTGCTAATGTCTTTGCACTAGTGGGACTATAGCAAAGTCCAATAGCCACGTATAGGATGCCACTAGGTACACTGAGTGTTTGCTAGTATAATTGCTTAGTTTAAAAAAGTTGGAGTGTGCAATGCAGGCAGATGTGCTCTGCAAATGTCTTTGCACTAGTGGGACTATAGCAAAGTCCAATAGCCACGTATAGGATGCCACTAGGTACACTGATTGTGTGCTAGTATAATGGCTTCGTTATAATTAGTTGGAGTGTGCAACGCAGGCAGATGCGCTCTGCAAATGTCTTGGCACTAGTGGGACTATAGCAAAGTCCAATAGCCACGTATAGGATGCCACTAGGTACACTGAGTGTTTGCTAGTATAATGGCTTCGTTCTAATTTGTTGGAGTGTGCAACGCAGGCAGATGCGCTCTGCAAATGTCTTGGCACAAGTGGGACTATAGCAAAGTCCAATAGCCACAGATAGGATGCCACTAGGTACACTGAGTGTTTGCTAGTATAATGGCTTACTTAGAATGAGTTGGAGTGTGCAGAGGACAAGAGGGTACAGTGGCAGGATTGTGGTGCTCTGGGTAGAGGAATGGAAGCCTGCCTTTCTATTCCCTCCTAATGGTGAAATGCAGGGAGGAAATCCCTGACCTGGGCTACACAGACGCTGTTGCTGTTTGCAGGACCTGTCACCTATGGCTCTCTGACCCTGCCGGTACGAGCCCTTAAAAGGACTGCTAGAATATGCTCTCCCTAAGCTGTCTAACGCTGTGTATGCAGCGCATACAGCAGTATCGGCGATAGGACAAAGGACGGAACTGCGACAGTGATGTCTGACACCAAAGACGCAGAAGGCAGATAATGGCGATCGTGAAGAAAATGTCCGGTTTTATAATGCAGGGACATGTGACATGCAGATCCTATCACACATGCCGTTGCTTCTCTGCCTCAAAGTCCACTTAGGTGTGTGTGTGTCTGTGATTGGCTGACATGCTGGCCAGCCCCACAAGACGCGCGCGCTTAGGGAAGGAAGACAAGAAAAAAAAAAAAAAAATGGCGATCGCCATTATAGAAACAGCAGTGATCTGAAGGCGCTGTTCACGCACACTATACACTGAAATGTGATAATAGTTTGATTCACAGAGTGACTTACACTATTACAGCAGAAACCAAGCTAAGATTTAGCTGTTTTTTGGCTGCTAGAACCGTTCTCGAACGTTTCTAGAACTATCGAGCTTTTGCAAAAAGCTCGAGTTCTAGTTCGATCTAGAACATGCCCCAAAATCACTCGAGCCTAGAACTGGAGAACCACGAACCACGAACCGCGCTCAACTCTAGTAATGGCAGATACTATAACAGCTTTTAAAAAAGGGCTGGATGATTTCCTCAGTACACAAAACATTGTTGGTTATAAATGACTTAGTGACTAAATGTAGAACTGGTGGAGGAAGGTTGAACTAGATGGACCTAGGTCTTTTTTCAACCTAAGTAACTATGTATCTATGTAACTATATGCCGAAAGAGTGTGTGTAAGGCCTGTTTCAGACATCAGTGATTCTGGTACGTATGTGTTAGTTTTTATACGTACCAGAATCACTGACATACGCAGACCCATTATAGTCAATGGGTCTCCACACACATCAGTGATTTTTCACTGACCGTGTCACGCGTGTCTGTGATTGCCGCACGGAGACATGTACATTTTTTTCTGGCATCACTGATGTCCCATGGACCACACTATGGTGTTGTCTGTGAAATAAATACCAGAAAAAAACGTACAATGAAAATAAAAAACATTTTCAACTCACCTTCTCCAGTGACACTATGTGCAGCCTCTGCTGTCTGTACCTTCCTGTCCGGCTCATTATGGCATGCATATTCATGAATGAAGCCAGAGCCAACCCGGAAATAGCAGCAGAAGTGAGAGACAGCGGGATGCTGCAGATCTGGGGACGTCAGCACCACGGACAGCAGGAGCGGGACAGGTAAGTATACGAGTAAGGATTAGCTATCCCGAACCTGTGTATGATTTATATGTAATGTGTTCAAACGGCTATTAGGTGGCCACAGTGTGTGGGCTGTTTCCCTGGTGCTCGCAGGTCAGGGGGGGGGAGTCTAATTTGAAATAGCGGTTAGAAATCAGTTGATGAGGAGAGTCCCTCAGTAGAATTAGTACACTGCATCTGTGAGAGGCGTAGTGAAAAAAAAAGCCCAACAAGATTAATTTGGCCTGGCCTTTTGGGCTGAATCCAGTTGTTTTTTTGGACACAAAGAGCGGTCGGGAAAAGGGTGGATATTCCCTGGTGAGATCTTACAAATCCTAACAGTAAGAAACGAGTCAGTGGACCTCTCAGGGACCCTCACCAACTGATTTCTAACCGCTCTTTTTCAAATTAGACTCCCTCCCCCCCTTTGGCTTGCGATTACCAGGGAAACAGCCCACACATTGTGAAATTTTGTGGAGAAGATAAAGACATTTCCTGTAATGTTCAAGCAATGTGCCCGCCTAAAGGCCCCGTTACACGCTACGATTTATCTGACGATCTCGTTTGCGATGTGATACGCCCAGATCGTAGTTACAATTTGCCGAGATTGCACATAGATCGTTTAGTTGCGGTCACACGTACACATCTCACAAACGACGCAACATCGTTCGCGATATATTGTTTGACCAAGGCGTTCGTGTGGATGTTGTTCGTCATTGGCAGGGTGTCAAATGTAGCAATAGGTCTGCTGCATTCCAAACGACGAAAAATATTTTGAAACTTAACAATCTGTCAACGATCAACGATTCTCAACCTATTTGCGATCGTTCAGAGTCGCACGTAGGTGTCACATGCAATGACATCGCTAACGATGATGGAAGTGCGTCATGGAAACCGTGACCCCGACGACATATCGTCAGATAAATCGTAGCATGTAACAGGGCCTTAAGGCAAGAAAAAGAAATGTACATGAGTTGAAAAGTAAAGAAATTTGGTTAAAAGATCCTGTGAGTGTGTCAGTGTCTTTGACGCAGGAAGAACGGATAAGCTTGATGCTCTATTGTACTAAAGTGGCATTTGAGGTGCAGAGGAAGAGCATTGTGCTGCGCGGCAGCCGAACAGCAAACTCTGCCACGACTATAATTGCCCCCGATCGTCCCTTTAACACGTCCATATGCAATCACGGATGACGGATTGCAAATGGACAACCCATATGCGTTTTTTACACGTCACTGACGTGTGAAACAGGCCTAACCAATATAGCCTCCCTTCTTTTTAATATCATTTTAAAAGCCTTTCCTTTCATCCATGGAGTCTGATCAGCAACAGAATCAAAATTAACCCCTTCACCCTCCAGCGATTTTCCATTTTTCATTTTCATTTTTCCCTCCCCTTCTTTCAAGAGCCATAACTTTTTTTATTTTTCCATCAATATTGCCGTATGAGGACTTATTTTTTGCAGGACAAGTTGTACTTTTGAATGAAACTATTAGTTTTACCATATAGTGTACTGGAAAATGGTAAAAAAAATTCAAATTCAGTGAAATTGCCAAAAAAGGGGAATTGCAAAATTGTCTTTGGGGTCTTTAATTCATCCTGTTCACTGTATGGTAAAACTAAAGTGTCTGTATGATGTCTCAGGTTGGTACAAGTTCGTAGATTTCATACTTTTACTTTCATACAAAGGGTTAAGAAAAATTTAAAAATTTGTCCAGAAAAAGAATTGCTCTTTTGTTGCTATTTTCTGATACCCATAGCATTCTCATTTTTTTGGATCTGGGGCTCAGTGATGGCTTATTTTTTTGTGTCATGAGGTGATGTTTTTATTTACACCATTTTTGTGCAGATGCCTTTTGATCGCCTGTTGTTTCATTTTAAATATAATTTGCAGTGAAGAAAAAACTTAATTTTGGCTTTTGGAAATTTTTTTCTTGCCATGCCATGTACTAATTACATACAGCAGAGAAAGGCAGCAGATGTAAACCGCCAGGCCAAAAACTAATACTCTAGCCGATATCACACACACTTCCAAAACATTGCTAAATGGTAAGGCTATGTGCGCACGTTGCGTTTTTTCATGTGTTTCTGCAGTGTTTTGAGCTGCAGCGTTTTAATGCAAAATTGCATGCGTTTTGATTTCCAAGCAAAGTCTATGGAAAATAGGGCTTTTTTTTGTGCACGATGCTTTTAAAAACACAGCGTTTTTGGTGTAAAAAATTTGTCAAAATCTCTGCGTTTAGAAAAGAAGCTTGTCAATTCTTTTGTCCATTTTGCAGCGTTCTACACCAATTGAAATCAATGAGTTGTAGAAAAACACTGCCAAAATGTTAAGCAGTGCGTTTGCACTGCATTATTATTGCGATCCGCATGTTTTTTTTAACATAACAAAGGCAGGTCTTTCGTCTTTCTCTCTCTGTCGGTCGGTCTGTCGGTCTCTCTCTCTCTATGTCTCTATCGCTCTCTCTGTCCATGTCGGTCTCTCCCTCTCACCCCTTCTCTCATACTCACTGATCCACGATCACCGGCGCAGCGCTGCACGGCGTTCACACTGTGGCGGCTTCTCCTCTTTTTAAAAAGCCGGCCGCTCATTAATCCATAACGTATTCCCTGCTTCCCCCGCCCACCGGCGCCTATGTTTGGTTGCAGTCAGACACGCCCCCACGCTGAGTGACAGCTGTCTCACTGCTACCAATCACAGCCGCCGGTGGGCGTGTCTATATAAAAAATAAATAAATAATTGAAAAAAGAAAACCCAATTTGGATACCAGCCAGGGTAAAGCCACACGGCTGAAGGCTGGTATTCTTAGGATGGGGAGCTCCACGTTATGGGGAGCCACCCAGCTTAACAATATCAGTCAGCAGCCACTCGGAGTTGCTGCATCTGTGGCACCCCTGACCTGGTCAGGCACCACTGAGTACTGCACACATGCTGGGTCAGTACGACACAGATAATCCAGAAGGCTGACCAGGGAGTAGACACACAGGTGCATAGTAACCGGGTCTCCCACATTGACCTTTGAAGGGACCCCTGGGGAATGCAGGAGGGGGCGTGGCCTCCATCTCCACTCAAAGGGTGTGGTAGAGAGTCTGGTTGCTAAGTTGTGGAGGCAGGCACAGAGGGGAGGGAGTAGTGAGCCGAGTCAGTTAGTGAAGCTCAGGGAGAAAGAGCAGTTGCAGAGAGAGAACCTGCAGGCTGTCACTAGTCAGACACTGCAGGTGCAGTGGTTGCTGGTGGGGGAGAACAGCCACCTTGCAATGCCGCCCGAAAACCACCTGAGGCCGGAGTGCAGAGAGGTGGCTGAGTACGGGAACTGCCAGGTGAACCAGGCCTGCACGGGGTTACAGGTCTCCAGATCAGGGGCCCATTCAGTTGGCCTGCTCAACCTGCTGGTGAGGGCACTTCATGCCCTTCACCAAACCTACACAGAGTCCGGAGCCACACAGCAACGAGAGGGCCCATAGTGACAAGAGGCAAGCAGCAAGAGTTACTTGGTCCAGGCTGCAAGCAAACGGGCCGAAAAGGTGAGAACAGGCGGAAGCAACTTCCCAGGGTGACCCCGTAGGATTTCAAGTCTGGGTCACCACAAAAACAAGAGGGCTAGGAAGGCGAGTCAGTAGCCACCCCTAAGTCAGCCTGAAGGAGCCTGCTTCCCCTGTTGGAGCATCACAGCATCGCCTGGGTTAACTCACCCCTGCCATCTGAAAGTGAGTAAAAACTCTGAAAGACTTTGCTGTTTGTGTGTGGGTTCTTCTGCGACCTGTGGTACTACACATTTACACTGGGCCCTGGGGCCAGCCTCACTCTCGGGAGGCCACAACATCTAACTGCACCAACCATCAGCCCCAGGTGCTCCCCAAACTGCAGTGGCGGTCGCCCTGACCGCAAATACCGAGAGTGGCGTCACGAATCCCCCATTAAAGTTAACCTACCTTTGACCAGAAGATTTCCAAACCCATGGAGACCCTGCGAAGACCTGCACCTGAACGTAATGCGGGGCTACACACATCCATTAGATACGACAGTCCCGGAACTTTTCCCAGCTCATCCCGAATTGCCCTGGTGTGGTGGCAAACGGGGTAATAAGGAGTTAATGGCAGCAGCCCATAGCTGCCACTAAGTCCTAGGTTAATCATGGCAGGCATCTCCCTGAGATACCTTCCATGATTAACCTGTAAGTTAAAGAAAATAAACATACACATCCAAAAAATCCTTTATTTGGAATGAAAGACAAAAAAACACCCTCTTTCACCACTTTATTAACCCCTCAAAAACAAATCAAGGCCCGACGTAATCCACGCAAGGTCCCACAAAGCTTTCACCTCTGCTACTTCGGAAGCTGACAGGAGTGGCAGTAGAACACTGCCGCTCCTGTGAGCTCCATGCAGTAGCTGAAGTGAGTCACGCGATCAGATGTGCTGTCACTAAGGTTACTCGCGGCTTCCACTCTCAGGTGGAGGACTGCAGCTGTGGCCGCGAGTAACCTGAGTGAAAGCACAGCTGATAGCGTGGCTCACTGCAGTCACTCAGGGGATTTGCAATCACAAGTGAGTCCTTCACGTGTGACCGCAAATCAAGTCGCGGCACACGCACAGAGCTGTGCGATCTCAATGAAGTCGGGTGAAGTTCATCCGAGTTCATTTTGATCTCGCGGCACTGTCTCATAGCCAGCCATGCTCTTCTTGACAGTGCAGTCCCACTCAGCTCTGCTGCAAGTCTATGGGGATGCTGCAGAGCCGAGTGGGACCACACTGTGAAAAATGTGCATTCTGGATGCTTTTCCCACTCTGTCTATGGCAGAGCAAGCATCCTGAACGCATGAATTCTCCAGGAATGTGCACACGTTGCGTTCTGGCGAATGCGTCTTAGAACGCAGCTTTTTTGGCTGCTTTCTGAGACGCACAGGCAGTGACTTATACGCTGCAGAATAGAATGCAAAACAGACAGTGGGATGGCACCACCCACGGGGATCTCCTAGGTACACTGCGTTACGTGGCAAGAACAAGAAAAAGACATACCTAAAAAATGGGATCACCACTTATGAAGCATTTATTTTCTGCTGCTCACTCTGCCATGGGCCAGCCAGTTAATTTCATTTGAGTACCTGTGGGATCCTCGGCATAAGCTGCTGTTCTATTTTGTGGAAATTCCTCTCCTTGTGGCACAAATATAGGGGTATTTCAGGGTTTGTTCAATATTGACTAAAGCCTATTGGCATTGGACCAAGAATATACATTTTTCAATGTGGGTATCTCTCAAGTGAATTAGTGCTTTTAATTGATTTTAGATGTCCGTATTTGTCTGTGTGTATTCGTTCATCGGTATTTTTTCACTTTCACTATGTGTTTTATGTGTGTTCTATTGACAATAAAACATTGATGATTCTTAATAATACTTCATAAGTGGTGATCCCATTTTTTAGGTATGTCTTTTTCTTGTTCTTGCCAGAATAGAATGCAATGTGCGCACATGGCCTAAAACTGCACACTGATGGCTTGCATAGAGCACTGTTCACACATGCAGATACACAAACAGAAGCCCACAGCCTATTAGATGACGCCCATACTATTAGACCAGGCGGCCTGCCAAGCCGTACTCCATCTGTGCATCATACCTGGACAGGGCTCTAATATGCAAGGCCTAACAGAAAGGGGCGCCATGTACCAATAAGATTATTTGACTTTATATTTTGATAGATCGGGTATTTATTAATGTGGCAATACCAAATATGTATATATTTTTATTTTTGTATTGTTTTATTTTCAAAGGGCCAAAGAAGGGTGATTTTAACTTTTATTTTTTTTTTTATTTTTTCATAATTTTTATTTTTTTTTAATTTATTTTACTAGTCCCCTTAGGGGACTTTATCACTGCACAGTCTGATTGCTTGTTCATTTCTGCTGATCAGAGCAGCATCGCTGTTAACTAGTTCAACCCTGTTAATTGGAATTTAATGTGTGGCTGTGGGGAGCGCATCATTTCCAGCTCCCATAACGTCATCGCTGGGCGATGGGTCATCATTGGTTGTCATGACAGCCACAGGTCAGTTGATGATCCCTGGGTATGTCATGATGTACTTGCTGTGAACGGCATTCATAGAACAACAGCATTTGTGCTGTACAGAGCGTTGCTAATGCACCGATCTGTACAGATCAAGCAATTGGAAAGTCGTAGCTTAAAGTCCTCTAAGGAAACTATTAAAAACAATAAAAAGTGAAAAAAAGTTTTAAGACTATGAAAAAATAAATAAAAATACAAAAATTCAAATCCTCCCCTTTTGCTCCATTAAAATTAAAACAATTACAAAATACACATATTTGGTATAGCCAGGCTAAAAAATGCCCGATCTATCAAAATATAAAATCTACTAATCTTAGCGATAAAGGGCGTAATGAGAAAAAAAAATAAAAACTCCAGAATTACATTTTTTTGGTTGCAGCATCTTGCCTTATAAGGGCTTGTTTTTTGCGGGAGAAGTTGTACTTTTAAATGACGTCATAAGTTTTACCATATAGTGTACTGAAAAAGAGCAAACAAATTCCAAGTGTGGAAAAACTGCAAAAAAAGTGTGATCGCACAATAGTTTCTGGGATATTTTATTCACCATGTTCACTATATGGTAAAACTGATGTGTTGTTGTGATGCCTGAGGTCAGTTCAAGTTTGTAGACACCAAACATGTATAGGTTTCCTTGTATCTAAGAGGTTAAAAAAATTCACAAGTTTGTCCAATAAAAGTGGCGTACATTTTGCGCCATTTTCCGAAACCCGTAGCGTTCTCATTTTTTGGGATCTAAGGCTCAGTGATGGCTTATTTTTTGTGTCTCAAGCTGACATTTTTAATGGTACCACATTTGCGCAGATGCTACGTTTTGATCGCCTGTTATTGCATTTTGCGTAAAAACCTGGGGATGACCAAAAAACGTAATTTTGTTGTTTGGAATTTTTTTTCCGCTACACCATTTACCAATCAGATTAATTGATTTTATATTTTGATAGATCGGGCATTTCTGAATGCAGCGATACCAAATATGTGTATATTTGTTTCTTTTTTTAACCCTTTAATTTTCAATGGGGTAAAAGGGGGGTGATTTGAACTTTTAGTTTTTTTTTTATTTTTTAAAACTTTTTTTACGTTTTTTTTTTATTTTACCAGTCTCCTAGGGGGCTATATGGATCAACAATCCAAAATCCAATCGCTCTGCCCTATCTGCTGATCACAGCTACATAGCTGTAAACAGCAGATATGCTCCCTTTCTGCTTCACTCGGCTCTGGGCTGAGTGAAACCGAAAGTGGCTCATGTTAGCTACAGGCATCCTCACAAGACCCTGTGCTACCATGGCAACCACCAAAAGTCACGTGATAGCACGTGACTTCCGGTGGGGGCGACAGTAAGTGAAATAAATGGCCGCGCGCATATACATCTCGCTGCCAGACTTTGGCAGCGAGATGTAAGGGGTTAAATGTTGTGGGTGGAATGCGATTCCACTCATAACATGCAGGCACACATGTCAGCTGTTGAAAACAGGTGATATGTTCGCGGATCGCTGTGACCTGCCCACGGCAGGAGGCAGGGATTAACCTCACACGATCCATGACGGATATATCCGTCATGGCTTGTGAAGGGGTTAATAGGCTGCTGGCTAGTTATTATGCACCTGCGTGTGTGAAGGGTGCCCTATGCCTGCCACTAGTGTGCATTTTATCCATCAATCGCCCCCTTCATATTTTGGAGATGTGTGTGATTTGCTCCTCTTGCACCTGTGATGCCTCCACCTACTGGGGGTTTGGCTGCATCCTGTTAGTGCATTAGTTTTTTTAGCCTGGGCAGTTCACAACTGCTTCTGTTGCTGTAAGCATTGGAAAATGAGCAGCCAGCTAGTAACTAGAGATGAGTGGACCCATGGGTTCAATTTTGGTGGCTTCTGCTGGCCTTTAGGCCGGCTTCTCACTTGCGATTTTCTCGCAGTAGTGCAATGCGAGAAATTCTCGCATTGCACTCGGACACATGTTTTTCAATGATTCAGCTCTCATCTGCAATTTTTTTCTCACTCCAAATCGTACTGAGAAAAAAATCGCAGCATGCTGCGATTTGGAGAGTTTCTCGCACGAGTCTCTCCAATGCAAGTCTATAGATGCATACGGACCATCCTAGTGACATGCGTTTTTCACAATAGATTTCACGTAGCAGAGAACAATGTAAATTCTTCTGTACATAACATTACATGAGTAGCAGCAGCTGAGGGTAAAAACTGATTGCACACTGACAGCACACTGACAGCACAATGATGACTAGTGAACTAAAATCGGCCGACTTTTTTTCTTGCTACTCGGACCGATTTTACACGCATAAATGTGATTCCAGCCTTAGATAAAGTTTAGTTTGAGACCTGGACTTGACCTGAACCCCAATGGAAGTCACTAATAGGGCAGTTTGGGTCTCAGCATGCAGTCAGCCATAAATAGATCCGTTCCATAGGCAGGTGGGTGGGGTTTTTCTATTTATGTTGTTTGGTGCACACTACATGTGATTATGCTGTTGTTACCACCAGTGCAAGCCATTCAAACACTGCAAACAGCTCACACTAGACATACCTGAGTGTAGCAGTGCTCGTGCAAGTGGTTTGCATATGTTTGGCATCCGAACTCTGAACCCAAAGTCATCTTTTGCACAGTCTGTTTGATACAAACACCAAACTTACCAAATACAACAAAGTTAGAAAAAAAGCATGCAAAGAGGAAGATAACAGCACAGTCGCATATGCTCAATAGGGATGAGAGAATTGTAAAGTTCGGGGTTCATACCAGACATCTGTTGTCCGGGGCTCGAACTCAAACATTTCACAGAAGTCCGTTTTCAAGTTCAGCAGTCGGGTGCTGTTCATATGATAATACTGTTTGTTGAAAGGCTGCAGTACAGCCAATTAACTAGCTTTTTGGCATGGGGAAGATGCCTGTATGCTGCTGTGAACAAAAACAAAAAAAAAATGAAGTGGGTTCCTCCTATTTCTGATAACCAGCTCAGGAAAAGCAGACAACAACCCTCAGCTACCAGCTCTATTTTGAATGGTTATTAAATATTGAGGGGATTCCATGCCATTTTATTAAGTCATTTATTTTTTATTATTATTATTATTGTTTATTTATAGAGCACCATTGATTCCATGGTGCTGTACATGAGGGGGTTACATACAGAATACATATACACGTTACAATGGACAGACTAGCACAGAGGGAAGAGGGCCCTGCCCTTGCGGGCTTACATCCTAAAGGATTTTGGGGAGGAGACAGTAGGTGGGGTGTAGGTGGGGCGGCAGCTCCGCACGGTGGTGGGGCGGCAGCTCCGCACGGTGGTGGGGCGGCAGCTCCGCACGGTGGTGGGGCGGCAGCTCCGCACGGTGGTGGGGCAGTGAGGTCATTATAGGCTCTGCCCTATTTTTTTTTATAACCAGCCAATGTGAAGCAGACAGCTAGGTGCTGGTAATATCAGGGTAGAAAGGCCCATAGTTATTCAATCCTTCCTAGCCTAAAAATAAAAGCCTACAGCCACCCCAGGCGAGTTTCATCCATTACTCCATTTGGAGTAATAGCTTTGGATTGATGTCAGCAGTGAATTGACAGTTGGCATCAAGCCCAGAGGTTAGTAATGGATGTGCAACTATAACATACCCCAATTACTAACTTGGCAAGTATAGAGTTCAAAAAAATAAAATTCAAAGACACAGGAAATTTTGTTTTTTAATTTGAATAAGGATTCCCTCACATGCCCTTGTTCACCAATGTATTAATTTTAAAAATCTTCAACATTCTTATGTAATCCACTTGGGGAATAAACATTGCCACACACACCTGCTGTTTTTAGGCTTACAAGGGCCAATATCCAAAGACTTTCTGGTCTGATAATACCAGCACCCATTTGTCTGCTTTAACCTGGCTGGTTATGAAAAATAGAGGGGATCTCATGCCGTTTTATTTAATTATTTACTTGCGTGGGGTCGCCCTAATATAACCAGCCAAGGTAACGCAGACAGCAGGGTGCCATTTACTTTTGCCCCTCCCGGACAAAAATAAGCACCCACAGCCACTGGAAATTCCAGCACATGAGACAAAGTGTCCACCCTTTTGTACAAAATGGAACAAATGGAATGGAACAAAATAGTCCTCCCATTGTGGAGTAACAGTGAGGAATAGGTGGAGACCTGGAGAAAAGAAAACAGAATGGTTAGCTGGACGAAACTTCACCCTGGACAAGCTGGAGCTGTGATATTGGCCACTATAGGGTAAACAGGACAATGCGATTTTGTGAGAGAACGTCAGCGAGAGGGAAGAACTACAGATTGACAGAGTTGCAATAATGAAAGGGTGTGGTTGAACATGCTCCATTGACTCAAAAAGTTGAAAGGAATGAAGTTGCTATAAATATGGTCAGATCCATGGAGGAAGCTTGGGTCTACTCTCGTTGTTTGGAGTGTAACAATCCTGCCTACATGCTGGAAATGGAATAGCGATGCCGCCTTACTCTCTGGCTTCATCCTGGTTATAAAGCTAGAGAGACAGAAATAGGAATTCAGTACTAGTAAGAATCTTGAAGAAACTGCAAATGTTTCTAAACAACTAAAATGTACAAGAAGTTATGTATCCACTATCAAATGTATGTCGCCGAAGAAGAGAAACTGTTAAAAAAGTCCGATTCATGCAATTGAATCGGTGGTCTACTTGTTGGTACAAGTCGTCAAGTGGTCCTGAACAGCGAAAACCATTAGCACCATGCAGCCTACGTGAGCGTACTGATCACATGATGAAAGTCCACATACCCAGCAAGGATCATCTCTTCATAGGCACCAGGAATCAACACCTTGCCCATGACTACAGCCCCTCAGCAATCTACATGTGTGTGTAATGATTGTGGGAAAAATTGACTTCAATACATGATGCATACCAAATATAGACCTATTTATTTGTAAGAAGTTCTAAGTAATTTTTTTATAGCTTATTGAGAAGGATTCCTACACATCTGCATTATGTCCATATTGTAAATGCATTGTACATAAATACGATTGCATTTACTGTATACTAATGCTTTTTTGTATTACATCTTCTATCTCTAGAGGATTCAATCTAAAATTTAAGGTAGTTTGTGTACTTCTGTCAAAGTAAAGGTTGTTGATATATATGTATACTATAATCTCTAAGAAGGTTTGCTAAAAACTTTAGTTAGAAATTCTATTATGCCTTTTCTAACTGCTTATCAGCATAGACCAGATGTTAAATCAGCCACCAACTCCTGCTATAGGGATAACAAAAATTCGATAAGTTAGATGGGGAGTCAAACTGAGAAGATTTAGCAAACAAGAACCCCTGTGAGCTTCATCATTAATACTCATCTGGAAGATAGCTGGTTATCTTATATATTCCACAGGTAGTGAAACGTTTATGGTAGAAATCTCTAATGAGTTTTTCTAGACTTGACGTAAATGTTGGATAATTTAATCTATGTTAACGTATCTGAAAACCACTTATAGATAGACCACAGTATGCTTATAACACAGCACAGCATGCAATGCATGCACAATATTATGAGAAAAATAAAGTATTTAATAATAAAATCTACTAAAAAGTGAAAGAAGGATCCTACTGATAATTTAAAATATGGAAGTAATTGGATTGGTAGGTTTTGTAGTAAAATAATTAAAGTGAAGATTAAAGATTACTGCACTAACAGTCAGGAAAAATTAGATTGAAGTATTTTTATGTTTAAAGTAGAACTTCAACTTTTAACATTATTTTGTTTTTGTGTTCTAGTCTTCGTACGGATCTATCAAAGGTTACTTTGACTCAGATAACACAGTACTGGGATCTTGTGGCACAAAAAGTGTAATTCACTACCTAACTTGACATCGGTCGATAGCCTGTGCAATGTTAAATTACCTTAATCCTCTAAATTGTGGTAACCATCTGTGAGAAGTTATCAAGATGTTATTTTTGTGAGTCATAATTACCTTTGCTACATCTGTGTGTGTCAATTGAGAAGGGTTATTCTGCAGTCATAGACTGGATTTTTCTGTACTGAAAGTATTGTCAATGTATATTTGTAGAGCAGCAGCTATTCTCATCAGAGTGTATGTTATTAAACTATGCACAGTGCAAGCACGCTGATGAAATAAAAAGCAGTGGTGCAATCTTAGTAAAAATGACACTCGTGTCCTGCATATCAATAAATATAGAGTTTGCAATAACTTTAGAAAAAGACATGAACCACACCTCCAAAAATCATACTTTGATTTAATGCCGCTAGGCAAAAATTTATATACCTGGGCATGAGTTTCTTGGCTTATCATTCTGATCAGGCTGTATGAAGCCCACTGCCACGTAACGGTGAACCCTTGAGTGGGTCCCTAACTTATTTTAAGCCTTAAAGGTACGGCGCTGTGCGCCAAGCACTGCCGCACCTTTACGGCTTAAAATAAGTTAACAGTGCACCACCAGGGCATGTGATTTTGTATCTGGGACCGTGTAGCCTGAAGTCTTGGAAACTCAGCCGTGCAGTATGGGTGCTGTGAAGCACAGGTCACCTGCCCTGCTGGTGCGTTGTTGCTGCGGTAGTGATTGGCGCACAGTGGCGCACCTTTAAGGCAACAAAGTTAGGGACTCACTCAGAGATTTGCCTTGATATGGCAGTGGGCTTCATACAGTCTGATCAGAATGTTTAACCAAGAACCTTATGTTCAGGAGCATAAATTTTTGCCTAGCAGCATTAGATAAACTTATGATTTTTGGATGTGCGGTCCATGTCTTTTTCTGCAACTAAAGAGTACTTTACACACTGCAATATCGGTACCAATATTGCTAGAGAGCGCACCTGCCCCCGTCGGTTGTGCGTCATGGGCAAATCGCTGCTCGTGGCGCACAACATCGCTAACACCCGTCACACGGACTTACTTTCCCTGCAACGTCGCTCTGGCCGGCAATCCGCCTCCTTTCTAAGGGGGCGGTTCATGCGGCATCACAGCGATGTCACATGGCAGCCGTCCAATAGCAGAGGAGGGGCGGAGATGAGCAGCCAAGACATGCCGCCAACCTCTTTTCTTCCTCATTGCTGGTGGACACAGGTAAGGAGATGTTCATCGTTCCAGTGGTGTCACACATAGCGATGTGTGCTGCCGCAGGAACGACGAACAACATCATACCTGCAACAGCAACGATATTTGGAAAAGGAGCGACGTGTCAACGAGCAACGATTTTTCATGTTTTTTTGCGCTCGTTGATCGTCGCTCCTTGGTGTCACACGCTGCGAAGTCGCCAACGGCACCGGATGTGCGTCACTAACAACGTGACCCCGACGATATATCGTTAGCGATGTTGCAGCGTGTAAAGCACCCTTAAGTTGTAAATAAATATGCATTTGCCATATAAAGTTTGGATAGTAGGGAAAAATATATAATTTTTATGCCAACTGAGTAGAGATGATTGAATCTTTTGAAATTCGGGACAAGTTACTTATACTCCCATTATTCTGAAAAGAAATGTATGACACTCTGAGGTCGCCAAAGACTGTATCCAACACCTTTCAAGCTGTTCAATGAAAGCACAGCCTTAATAATGTCCATGTAACCTCATTATTGAAATGGTAACCTTTCAGTGACCAACATCCCACTTAGAAACAATGTTATTTGTTATTAAGCAGACCATTCGGGTCAGAATGCTGACTTAAACTGAAAGTGTCGCTGTTAGAAGAAACGTCATTTTTCTGTGTCCGAGACAATTGAGGTGCCATGTATTCCATAATGTCCTTTACTCCTATCACACTAAAGCGCTTGCAGCAGGCCTGCAGTTGGGCCGGCATCTGATCAGATATCTAGTGTCAGTGTTGGTAGTTTTGGAGCTTTTGCTACTAGCGGCTCTCACATTCTTAGCTGTGGTATGGACACTACTGAGTCCTTTGTGATTGACACTTTTTCTTTCACTCATATTTTATACAACATTATAATTAAATTTTGCTAATCTTTTCAACCTCAATCATTCAACCCTTGCTAAAAAGGATGTAATAAGAAATGCTAAGTAGCTACATTTACAGAAAGCAAAATGTGAAAGCAGGGTGAAGCATAGATGTGGTTGAACAGTAAAACAGGTGTATAAAAACATACTGTACATGCACAGTAAAGTGTTGAGACTTTACAGGATGAAGTGTTCTCATTCTTGAAAGGTAAGGAGTCCTTTGCCGTCTCTCATCTCAAAATAAAGACATAAATTGTTCTTGCTTTCAATTAAAGGTATTAGCTATGGTTCATGATACTCAAAGTTGATAGCTGCTCACTCTCCCCAGTCCCGCACGCTCGTTGTGTGGGGGTAATTCTTGGCTCTGCTCTCTTCTTCAAACTACATGTCCAAGCCATCTTCACCTCCTACAACTCAAAAATATTTTCTAGATTTGTACATTCCTTAACCAAAAAGCAGCAAAAACACTAGTGCATACCCTCATCATCTCCCGCCTGGACTACTGCTCTGTGGCCTCCCTTCAAACACTCTGTGTGAAATGTCTGTATTTTTTGTTCTTTTTTATTTTTTAACATGATTCTGCCTTGCTGAAAAGAATAGAACAAGAAACAATAGATTAATGTAAAAAAATCAATAGTAACAGGCCGCCATATTGATGTGGCATATAAGTATTTCAAATCTGTCTAAAAAAATATATTTGCAAGCTGTCAGCGCACAAAGATGACTTTATCAATGTCGCCAAAGGAGCCTTTGTGCTATGAAGGCTTGCAAATATATTTTTTTCTGGTTAGCCAATAAAGGTATCAGTCAGTCCTTGAATACTTTTAGCATTTTTGGGCATAAAAGTATTTAAATCTGACTAATAAAATAAATGTTCAAAAATGTATAGTTTGTGGCAATTACAATTTGAAAGGCAGAGAGTTATAAACTTACATGGCATTATTTTTACCTTATGTATTTTCTTAACAGTAAGAGGAAAAATGAAAAAAAAAACCCCACAGAGCCAAATAGCTTTATTACTAGTGTTATTTTTATGTACTTGAAATAAGACTAGTGTAACAGGCAATGATAGTTAATCCTGTTTTGTTGTGATGCAATATCTGCAAGACATTATGGGGAAATTGGCACAGCTGGGGCCAAAGTCATATAATCATTTTCTGGCAGATGCAATCTTCTGCAATTGATAAATTGTGATGTCCGTTTTAGAAAATTTGCATGAAGTGAATTTTAAATTGTTAAAATTTTTCAAGTGACATAAAAAAATATTATAGGTTAATGGAAACAGTTGTTAGGAATGTTAAGGAATTAATCTGATCCATGAGATCAGATTGTTACTATTATTATTGTTTAAAGTTGTTATAATAATACACCTACATTCTGATTGTGTGGAAGCACCATCTTGTGTGTATTGTAGTGTGCGTATAATATAAGATAATATATTCGTGTAGTCTTGTAGTGTTGGCACATTGAAATATGTATAAGACATCTCAAAGATAATTATTGGCCTCTGATACACAGAGCATGACTTTGCATGTTCTACACTTGCATAGGTTTCAACTAACTACACAAAACCAAAGTATAAGGCCTAAAATAATTAATTCTTATTTAAATACAATTAAAATACATCAGATAAAAGAAAAAATGGGGCCACGAAACGTGCGTTGTGGTGGCTGGACTGGACAGGGCTCATTTGCATTCACTCATTTGTAAATGTATCTGACTTTTATCTAGCTCACACTTTCCCTTGCTAAATACCTTTATTCAGTCCTTTACGGCATGCATATTTGATTCCCTCACACTTATAGTCATGGCACGGCATCTCATAATGTGACGTCCAGGCCTATCAGATCGTCACAGGGTATTGTGCAATCTGCCTTTCCGCACAGTATCCAAATCCTCCTTGGTTACGGCTCTCTGTACTTTGGTGTTGCTAAGAGCAGAGCCAGTTAAAACCCTAGGAACACTTTGCACCACACCCACCAGACACACCATTGGGGGGGCCTGAAGGGAATAGGGCCACCCACTTGGGGGTTTGGTAGGGGAGAGTCAAAAGTATTAGGAGAGTCTGAAGTGTGAGGAGCAGGAGAGAGGAGGTCAGGAGCAGGGCTTCTTGTAGATACTAGATGACAGACGTTGGTCTTGGCCTGGTAGGAGCTGGAACCCCAGTCACAGGGGATCGTGTCAAGAGGCACGGATCTGCCAAGGAGGGCAGCCGGCGGCCTTGAGCCATCTCCAGGCAGGGGCCAGGGCACGACGGGGTACGTGGACCCTAGGCCGGGAAGTAGCTCTCCGTTAGCCATATGGGTGAGCGGGACCCGACTGGTTCCACACTACAGGGTCCAAATAGTGAAGAAATTGCCACGGAAAAGGTCACAGGCTAACAAGCAAAACCAAGGGGCCCGGATCCACGTGTGCTCATTCCCTGCTACAGCGGTGCTCAGAATTCTGGTTTACAAGTTGTCGGTATCAGTATTCCTGGACTGAGTGAGTATGCAGAAAGCCCTTTCCTCTCCAACAGCACCCCTTCATTACCATCACCAGGCCCCCGGGGCAAAACCCCCTACCCACGGAGGGGTTAAACACCTTGCTGCCATACCACCGCTCCCAACAGCAGCGGTGGTACACCATCTTCCCACGCACGTGGGTGGCGTCACAAACTTCTAATCCCCCTGTACATATCTCCCCTTTTAAATTCGAGTGTCCGTGCGACCCCTCTCCCTGGGTCCGGAGACCCCTCGAACCACTGCGGTTCCGGATCTGAGCACCTCAGCCACCGACACGGGGACGGTACAACAACACCTTGTGTACACAGCTGATTTGGCTCTACCTACTTATCATTGTTATACTTGTCAGCCTTTACACCACAGTATAATCTATTTAGCCAGACACTATTGCTGCTAGCACTTTATCTATTTTTTAAGGAATTAATTTTATATAATAAAAATAAAAACATTTTTTATAGTGCAATAATTTATTAAGTTCAAAATATAAATTATTTATCTACTAACACCTTAGCAATTTTTGCACATTTTTGGATCCTTTTGTCTGGCTTTTTTCTTGTTTTTTTTTACCATTTATTTATAATTATATATATTTTTATATATGCAGTGTAATTTTTTGAATGCTAAAATGATCTCCTTTTGTCCAGGTCCTATAGCTGTATCACCATAGTAACATTTTTATGTGTTGCATTTTAATTGTATTTATGTCTAAAAATTATTTTAGGCCTTAAACTTTGGTTTTGTTTAGTTGTTTGATATGAATTCGTTTATGGACCCTATTTTGGTAAGAAAGGGTATAATTTGTTGACTTGCATAGGTTTATATTAAAAAGCTCCCAGACTTACTGTATATAAGGTTAGATATGGACCATAAGGGTCATACATCATGCCAAAAATATTTTCTCATGTGGCTTCAGATTTATGTACTATTCCTGAGAACCAATCAGTAGAATGCACAAACAACAGTGTAACCTATCATTATGTGAGGATTGAAATGTAACCAATAATGTTGCAGTGTATTGACTTGCATGTTAAAGCCTGTCAATAAAATTGACCTTTGAGCATTGCCCAGGGGGTAATCAAACAACTGTCAGAGCTGGCTTCCTTTCTTCCCTCCGACGACACAATTCATTCGGTTCTTGGCTCTTGGCTGATTGCCGCCAACAGGAATGTGTTTTTTTTCTTGAGTTTTTTCTTTTTTTTTTTTTAAAAAAAACAAAAAAAAAACTATTTTTCTACTATTGAAATTAGGATTTGGGGAAGTTTATTGTTATCTATTATTTTACACTGCTTTTTTTAACAATTCTTATTTAAATCAAAATGGGAGTTGAACATGCAGTGCTTTGATAGCATGGATAATGCACTGCAATACGTATGAAATGCACTGCATTACCCAACCTGACAGCATTTGCCTGACAGGTGGTCTCTTAGATACCTCCTTTGGGGGATATGATAGTCTGAGATATATATATATATATATATATATATATATATATAAGTATGCTGTGGATAAGAAGCGCAGATAGGGTCTTATCTGATGGGATTTGACAAGACAAACGGGTAAGGTACTCACCTGCTGAAGTTGTGCCAGTTACAACTCCTACATAGGCATAAAATGGCATCTGCTGCAGCCCCGGAGTGACGTGTTACAGATGTGGAAGAAAGAAACTGGGATATGCCGTGCTGACACCAAACATCCAGAACCTTACTCAAGGTTGATTTTTCTGTAATAATTGTCCTGAAGAAGGAGGCTGTGTCCTCCGAAACACGTAGACCTCATTGAATAAAAGAGAAATGAATCAACTTCTGAATGTTTGATGTCAGCGCGGCATATCCCGGTTTCTTTTTTCCAAGTCTGAGATATATGGCAATATAGAGAATAGAATAAGCTTTGGCACTCAAACAAGAAGAAATAAAAAAGTAGAAAAAAAAAGAGGGCATCCTTTTAAAATGCTTTATTGCGGTGTTCCAAAAGAAATACATTTTCACATGTCGTACACTTTGTCGACGTTTCGGCTTTACATTTCAGCCTTTATCAAGAAATATGTGTCAGAAAGAGGTCTGGAAGAGGGAAGCAAAATCAACCATAGATAGGAGCACATAGGATAACAGCCTTTGTGCTTAGAACCATGAAAAATCCTATTGGTCCAAGAAAAATCAAATGCAAGGTGCTGGATATACGCCTAAACGTAACGGACGTTATGCTGTGGCTCTCTTTACTCATTGAGATATATGGCAGACATGTATGACATTTTAGGTTTCCAGTCACCATAGACACTCATTAACACGCTGCACTCTCCCTCTATCAAACCCTCACATGTAGCTGTCAATTTTGACCGTGGAATGTGAGGAGTTAAAATGCTGGGATCACAGCTATCTAAAATACCATTACACATGCACAACTTCTTTGTCAATGCCATTACATAACTGTATGTTGATTGCAGTAAACTATGTGCAAACTGGACTTCCATTTATACACGTGCGGGAAGGAGTTAATATGAAAAACTTAATAAAAATGATGCATATAAGCTGCCATACTGATATTGTTTAATATGTAGTCATCTAACAAATTTCCATGAACCAGTGCGTAAAGGGATATAATATGCATGAAAAGCGCAATTTTATTTGACATTATTCACCAACCTTGATAATGTAGAGCTGACATATGTTTGTGTTTACAATGTATTATCCTGTGCATTACAAGATTTGTACAAAGGTAAATGTATTCAATAACTGTGAGCAAGACACATTCTAGCATCATCTCAAATGATTATCAACATGTGCTTAGGTAATGGAGGCTGGCGGACCCGGAGACAAGAGCCTTATTGCATTTCTAGGAAAAATAAGCAAATTGTAGCTTGGGAATCAGTAACAGCTAGCGAAGGGGGATTCCTGGCAGAAAGAAAAATGCATGTTTGATTTCAGAGGCAGATGTCTATCCAGATGTTGACAAATCATTTATTATTTTACTAGCTTCATTTATTTTTTACTATATTTTTTATATGCATGGGAGATGTAGCCAGGATCAGTAGCAAAGAGGACACGACAGAACACAGGGAGCAGACAGAAACGAGGTCTAGATGCAGGCTGAGGGTCAGGACACCAGGAGAGTACATATGGGATGCAAGGAGCAGGCAGGGACATGGTCAGGAGGAGGTTTGAGGTCAAAATCCAGAAGGTAACAACAAGGTCCAGAGGGGCAGGCAGAGCAGAGTCAATAACAGTCCAGGTGCGAGTAGCCAAGATCAGTAACCAAGAGGACACAACAGAACACAGGGAGCAGGCAGAAATGAGGTCAAGATGCAGGCTGAGGGTCAGGGGTTATGCTATAAGCTTTAACTTGGAATGGAGCAAGGAAAGGGTTGATTTTATTTGTACTGATGTCTAGTAAGTAAGAAGGGAACTAATCATTATTTCCTAGTTTAAGTATTTTTTTCTTGTGACAATAGGGGATAAATAATATTAGATTGTTTCCCTAGTAGGTCGAAGTTGCAGAGGTAGCTAATTCATCTTAATGATTAGTGGAGCGGGCGGCTTGGTAATAGTTTTTACCATTAATGGATAATATTCCTTATTTAGTGGACACATTTATGTGACGCCCTGGCCTATCAGGTCATCACAGGGTATTGTGCAATCTGCCCTTCTGTGCAATACCCACCTCCTCCTTGGTTACGGGTCCCTAAAAAGTGGTGTTGCCAAAACCAGCTAATTAAAATCCTAGGAACACTCTGCACCACACCCACCAGACACACCAGTGGACGGCCTGAGTGGAATAGGGTCACCCACTTGGGGGGTTGGTTAAGGGGAGGTCAGGAGTGTCGGAAGTCAGTCAGAGAAAGGGAGAGTGTAGAGTTAGAGGTGAAAGTGAGAGGAGGTCAGGAGCTGGGCTCCTTGGAACCACTAGATAGCGGACGTTGGTCTGGGCCTGGTAGGAGCTGGACCCCTGGTCACAGGGGATCGTGACAAGGGGCACGGCATTGTTGTGGAGGACAGCCAGCGGCCTTGTACCATCACCGGGCTGGGACCAGGCATGACTGTGTACGTGGACCCTAGGTCAGGGAGTTGCTTCAGGCAACCTGACAATTTGGCCAACAAGAACGGAGCCTTCAAGATCCGCTCTCCACCCACTCCAAAATCGGGGTACTAGCGCAACGAGAGGGATAGGACTTTCCACAAATACGGTCCAAGAAATCGCAAGCGTGAACCCTGAGAGCAAACTCCCTCAGTTAGCCATACTGGGGGGGCGGGACCTGACTAGTTTTAGGCTACAGGGACCAACCAGAAAGAAACAAGGTGCCACGAGAATAAGTCACACACAGATCAACAGGCAACACCAACAGAAACGGGACCCAAACGTGCTCCCCCTCAGCGGCAACTTTGGTTTACTAAAGTTGTCAGTATCAGCGTTATTAAACTGAGTGAGTATGCAAGTGACCCTTACCTCCCCAACGTCACCTCCCTGTCACCATCACCGAGTCCCAGGGCATCCCTACCCGTGGGGGGGTTAAACACCTGGCTGCCCACTCCATTGCCACCGGATACTCCCAGCCGCAGCGGTGGTACTCCATCTTACCACGCACCACAGGTGGCGTCACGAACTCTCAATATACCATACCCCCTGTAAATACCCCCCTTCATTCAAGTGGCCGCGAGATCCCCGGGTCCGGATGCCCCTCAAGCCACTGCAGATCCAGATCTGAGCAGCTCGGCTGCTGACACGGGGGCGGCACATTTATATTTAGCTATTTTAGGATTCAGTCAAACTTGGCCCCTTTGTGGTCATACTTTGGGTTGGACCTTCTCATCACTGTTTAATGTCATTTTACATTTGTACAATTTAAATTTTTCTTTAGAATCTTGGATTCTGTTAATGACATTTTCGACTGTTGTTTTGAAAAGAGGTTTGTGTCTGATTACACAGGAATGTTTTCATTTCCAATTTGTATTGTTTCATTTTATATCAAACAGCTTTTGATTTAGTTATAACCTATGTTTTGGAATTTGAACGTGTTGTGAACATCCGGCAGCCATCTACGTTTCTAAATGCCGTTTTCTGGCCACTGTATAGTAATGTGTGCTCATAGGGGCTGTTTATAAACATTGCTATAATTGTCATAAATTGGTCATGTTGATTAAGCACCTGCAAGGCAATTTAGCATGCCTAATCTGAAAGGTCTGTGCGTTACATTCTGGCCAGCAGAAATAATGTTTTACCTAGGAATAATTCACAATTCACTTCACCAGGCTTGTTTAAAATGAAAAAAGGTGAGATAAAGAGTCTTAATAAATCAAATATAAATATATAACAAGTTAAATATAAATGTAAAAGGAATCAGGATAGTTATTTAAAGTGTAGCCGTTCTTTAAATTTTTGTTTCACAAATCAATTGTACAAATAAGAAACTTTGTAATATAAAATTTGCTACTTTTTGCTCTTAGATTAATCTTTTTCTTTCAATTCATGGTTAAAATCTGGAACAACCTGTATTCAGTGGAGACAGATTTTTCAATTACAACAATAGCGATAGACCCGGCTCACTACTAAAAAAAGGTAGGTGCCAGTTAACCAAAGAAAGTCCAATATATAAGAAAAAAAAGCTTCGGCACACCAATCATGAAAATAAACAATAAGCTAAAAAAATGTCTTTTTCTTTATTATTTCAGATATATGCATGTGTTTAAATATAACAATCCAATCCAACGTTTATACCCTTTTTTGGGGTCTTTTTCAAGGATATTAAGATCTATGTTGGAAAGGAGATAATTTGTTTCTCTCTAATGAGGATAATGTGAGTATTGATCACATGCCTTTTTAACAATATGCCAGTATTCTGGTATCAGAATTTAAGAGATAGTGGAAATGTTGTGGTTGGAAAACATATTTCTAATTCCAGGTGAAGGTGGGTATAAACTGCAGTCATCCGCTATTACCACCGTGTGGACCGATGTACTGAAGTCAATAAAAAAAAATATCGGGTCACTCTACATGCCACGGTAGGTGTCTACAGTCTCATTTGGTATGGTAAGGACCAACTGTCCGCACTAGCAAGGACCGTCTATATCGTACAAAACAGGCAAAACTCAATACCAGCTCGACGAAGGATAACAGTAGAGAAGCATTCCTTATAGGATCAGAAAATATGCATTCACACATCTGTTATCCAAGGGTGCATGGATAAAATGCCCTTTATCAATATATGAGTAATGTACCTTCAGTGACTCACCAGCATTTTCTTCTTATATATTAGATTTTTCAATTAGTGAGATAGGAGATGACAGACATTAAGAAAAAAGCTTCCCTGAAACTTGATGCAAGCATTTCAGCACCAAATTCGCACCTCCTAGAAGACGGCATCAAAACGATCTTTTGCATTTTTTTCCCAAGAGATGCAGATTTGTTAATGAAATTTTTACACCATATTCCTGCACTCAATCTACATCTCCCTGGCAAAAAATCATATAACTATCTCATCACACTGTGTTCTGTCTCCTATTCATTAAATAGGATAAGGGTAATATCGTTTGTTGCCCACAAGAGGTCACTGTTGGCTTTCTTATGTTTTCCTCATACCTCTCTACAGTATTTCTGTGGTTTTGAGCCTGTTGCTTTAAGGAAAAGATACTTCCTTGGACTGCCCCTTTTTCCCTTCCCTTACTGAGTTGGAGACGCAGATGTCTTGATGCCTCCATAGGATTCAGAGGTGCTATGGTTGGCTCCAGTACCTTTTCTTCAATCGTTCCTCCTGACTAATGGATCCCGGTAGGAATCATTGTACTAGACTACATATTTGTGTTGGAATATGTGTACAGTTGTTATGTAGGCACTGTGAAGTGGCAGTGGCTCTACTCAGATTGCATAGGCTGTGATACATGGAGAGCAGGTGTAGGGCAGCTTCAGCAGTGTAAATGTTGTGTTCAGTCATATGCATTGCTCTCTATGTTATGCAGATTCTGTAAATACCAGTACTACTATGTATGTCATTCTGTTATTTGTGATATGCCTGTACTGATATAGATTTGTATCTTTTGTTATAGTTTTTACCAATCAATCATCCATTTCTTATGATCATCCATCTATCCATCATCATTTAATAAATAAAGACTTAAAGGCAACACAGTCTGTTTATTGAAACAGTGGATGAAGGTTAGCTGTATGCCGGAGTCCACACAGCTCACACGTGGACGAAGGCAGAACAGTAAAAACGGGCTGCTGGTCGCAGGCAGCGATTGTATGAACTGTACGGGACAGCTAACACCCACGCTACACAGCACACGGGTATTACAGCAGCCACCATACAGCTACATAGAACAAGAGCGCAGTCCAGCTCCAGTAAAGATAGCCGGTCGCAGGCTTTAGTACGGGACCGCTAACATCCACGCTGTACCGCATATGGATGTCGCAGCAGCCACCATACAGCCGCAGTGACTAGACCGCAGTACGCCAGAAACCACCATTCCACTCCCACCACGTGGAAGGCCGTCCGCAAATAGACTCTGTTTCCCGCTAAAATAGTCTGCAGCCAAGTGCACAATGTCTGTCAGCCGAGCGTCTTCCCTGAAGACAAGGTCACGGGCAAGCTCTACTAAGTCCTCAATTAGGGAGCTTGCTGCCGTCGCCCGCGCTGAGGCCGAAGCAGCTAAAGTGAGGTCCTCCTTCGCCGAACAGGAAATGCAACTCAAACTAAAGCAGACAGAGAGTGCACGTCTGCAAGCGGAGCAAGAAGCAGAGAATGCACGTCTGCAACTGACTTTAGAAAGACTTGCCGTAGAAAAGGAGACAGCGGCCGCAATAGCCAAGGCAGAGTTCCTGGAAGCGACAGAGCACCCCGAAGAAAGACGCAGCGATGTTCTTAGGCCGGACCTAGACCAGCAGGATCCAGCACAGCGCGTCGCAGAATACGTCTACCAATACTCCAGGATAGATGACAGCTCAGATGTGCTTCACCGAACAGACTACGCAGACTGCCAGCCATCCAACCTCGAATTACACCGCTTCAAGCAAGAGAGTGTACAGCACGAGGAGGTTCACCAAAACTACTATCCCACAGAGCGGAAGATACAACTACCATTTTACCACAAAGAGACACCTTTCTCTCCGGGGAGGTACTATGCTGACTTTCCGAAGGCGGAAACACCCTACAGGTATGGTGATACACCACACAATAGACATGACCATACAGCGGCTCGCACCAGCACTGACCAAGCCACCATGGACTTTGCAAAGTTCTTTGCTCGTCGAGATCTGGTCACAAAAGGACTTGTAAAGTTCAATGATCGTGCCGAGAATTATAGGTCGTGGCGAGCCTCGTTCCAGAACACCATAAGAGGTTTGGACCTTTCTTGTAGTGAGGAGTTAGACCTCCTGGTAAAATGGCTTGGTAGTGAATCGGTAGAACACGCCAAAAGACTAAGAGACATTAACATTAAAAACCCACCCAAAGGTCTACACTTGGTGTGGAAGAGACTTGATGAATGCTATGGGTCCATAGAAGTTATTGAAAATGCTTTGTTTAAAAGAATTGATGACTTCCCTAAGATAGGACCCAAAGGCTTTCAAAGGCTAAGAGAGCTAAGTGATCTGTTAGTGGAGTTACAGGTTGCCCAAGAGGAAGGAGATTTGCCCGGATTGGCATTCTTGGATACCGCTAGGGGTGTCAATCCGATAGTGCAAAAACTTCCTTACAATCTACAAGAAAAGTGGGTCTCACACGGTTCACGGTATAAGCAAACACATAACGTGCCATTCCCTCCTTTTGTTGTATTTGTAGATTTTGTAGCTCAGCAAGCTAAAATCAGAAATGACCCTAGTTTTGATTTTACTCTGTCGTGTACCACTGCCCCCGGTGTCAAACCCAGTAGGACACCCGTGGCAGTCCACAAAACTAACATTGTCTCCTCAGGTCCTGCTCACAAAGAGAGTAAGCATCCTCCAGAAGAGAACAAACCCCACGATATCAGTAAACAGTGTCCTCTACACCGGAAACCACATCCTCTACTAAAATGCAGAGCCTTCAGGGAGAAGTCTCTAGAGGATCGCAAAGGCTTCCTCAAGGAACACAACATCTGCTTCAAATGCTGTGCTGCAACATCGCACATGGCCAGGAACTGCGAAGCTAGCGTGAAATGTGCAGAATGTGACAGCACGGATCACAATACAGCCTTACACCCTGGACCACCTACACGAGTGTTGCCGCAAGCAGAAGAACACGATGGAAAACAGAAGAACACTGATGAAGACACCACGGTGGTTACTTCTCAATGTACGGAGATCTGTAAAGGACTCACAGGAGGAAGGTCCTGTTCGAAAATCTGCCTTGTCAGAGTCTACCCAGCAGGCCGCAGGGACAAAGCAATTAAGATCTATGCGATCTTGGACGACCAGAGCAACAGATCTCTTGCCAAGTCCATCTTCTTCAGCAGTTTCAACATTGTGGGCCCCGGTTCTCCCTACTCCTTGAAGACATGTTCAGGCACCGTTGAGACGGCGGGGAGGAAGGCAACCGGATACAAGGTGGAATCCATAGATGGCCAGACCTGCCTATCATTACCCACCATACTGGAGTGCAACCAGATTCCTGACAACAGGTCCGAGATACCTTCGTCAGAGGTAGCAGCTCATCACCCCCATCTGAAGCGTATAGCTCACCTGATTCCAGAACTGGACTCAGAAGCTCCAATAGCCTTACTCCTTGGAAGAGACATGCTACGTGTGCATAAGGCTAGAGAGTCCATTAACGGCTCCCAGAACGCTCCATATGCGCAGAGACTTGACCTAGGATGGGTCATAATAGGAGATGTCTGTCTAGGAGGAGCACACAAGCCAGCCTCAGTCAACAGTATGCTCACCAACACACTAGAAAATGGACGTCCGTCTTTCTTCCGACCATGTCACAACAGTCTGTTGGTAAAGGAATTACCAAGCAGTACTCCTCTGCCATGTCCTTTCGCAGTTCCTTCCAACAAAGACCACGCTTGTGAGGGCGAACAAGACCACATAGGCTGTACAGTCTTCCACAGGACCAAAGAGGACAACAAAACAGCAATGTCCATAGAAGACAGGATGTTCTTGGATATCATGGACCAAGAAATAACCAAAGACAAGTCGAACAGCTGGGTGGCACCCTTACCATTCCGACCACGGAGACAACGCCTACCCAACAACAGGGAACAGGTCTACAGTCGATTTGTCTCCCTCAGACACAAGCTCAAGAAGTCTCTCGAGGCCTTGACCGATCTTCATGTGAACCGACCATACGCTCCTGTGCCATCCACAGAAGTCAAGTCTCAAAGACTTTGTATCTTCTGCGATGCATCAGTCAAAGCAATCGCAGCAGTAGTATACCTTAAAACCACCGATGTGAATGAACAGATCCATATTGGTTTCGTCATCAGTCGGACAAAACTGGCGCCACTCCGTGAACACACGATACCTAGACTGGAACTCTGTGCTGCCGTCCTTGCAGTAGAGCTGGCTGAACTTATCTCAGATGGAATGAATCAGGAGATCAAAGATGCAGAGTTCTACACTGACAGCAAGGTGGTACTAGGATACATCTGCAACGAAACACGAAGCTTCTACGTCTACGTCAGCAACCGGGTGTTGAGAATAAGAAGATCAACTTGCCCTGATCAGTGGCATTACGTATCTACTCATCACAATCCCGCCGACCATGCGACTAGATCCGTTGCACCAAGTCACCTTAAGGACACTACATGGTTCACAGGCCCTGCCTTCCTGTACCGGACAACATCCTACATCAGCAGGCCCGATACATTCGAACTGGTGGATCCAGATGTCGATGAAGACCTTCGTCCTCAAGTGTCAGCTCTTCATACAGTGGTTTCAGGACGTCACCTCGGATCTCATCGGTTCAGTAGATTCTCAACCTGGAACTCACTTGTTAGAGCCATCGCTTTTTTACTACACGTGACTCAGTTTTACAAGTCCGAACTACCAACAAATCAGAGATGCAGTAAAGGTTGGCATCACTGCAAGCATGCGTTTACTGCTCCCAACCTAGAGAAAGCCAAGATTACAATACTCCATGTTGTACAAAATGAAGCCTACAACAAGGAGATAGACAATCTCGACAAAGGACTACCCATTCCAAGAGACAGTGCGTTGAGGAAACTCGACCCGTTCATTGACAAAGATGGGCTGCTGAGAATAGGTGGCCGCATTCAAGAAGCTAAGGTAGAAGTCTCAGAGAAACACCCGGTAATAATTCCCGGACGTCATCATGTCACAACCTTGCTTATTCAACATCATCACATCTTGGTGAGACATCAAGGTCGTTTGTTTACCGAAGGGAGTCTACGAACGGCTGGACTATGGATAGTCGGAGCGAAGAGAAGCGTGAGCAAACTCATCTTCAACTGCGTTACGTGTCGCAAACTTCGTGGCATGTTTCAAAACCAGAAGATGGCTAATCTTCCACCTGACAGGCTCAGTACTGAACCCCCTTTCACCAACGTTGGACTGGATGTGTTCGGCCCCTGGTCCGTAGCTACAAGACACACTAGGAAGGTCCATGCCGAAGCAAAGTGTTGGGCAGTTCTATTCACCTGTTTGTCTGTCAGAGCTGTTCATATCGAAGTAATAGAATCTATGGACACTTCAAGTTTCATAAATGCACTTCGACGCTTCATCGCTATCAGAGGCCCTGTGAAGCACATTCGTTCTGATAGAGGCACGAACTTTATTGGAGCAGCAAGAGAACTCCAAATCCCTTCCAATCTAGACATTACAAATGTAGAGAGGTACCTAGGTGAGCAAGGATGCACCTGGACCTTCAACCCGCCACACTCTTCGCACATGGGAGGCACCTGGGAAAGAATGATAGGAATTGCACGCAAGATTCTAGATTCTATCCTCTTGCAAGCAAACACCAGACTTACCCACGAAAGCTTGACTACGTTCTTGGCCGAAGTTACAGCTATCATGAATGCTAGGCCATTGACAGCTCTTTCTGGAGATTCTGGAGACTCAACAGTTCTTACTCCTGCCATGTTACTTACACAGAAAACCTGTGTCCCAGGAGCTCCACCTGGAGAATTCACCGAGAAAGACCTCTACAGAAGACAATGGAGGCAAGTACAAAACGTGTCCAATGCCTTTTGGGACAGATGGAGGAAACAATATCTCTCCACTCTGCAAACCAGAACAAAATGGCAGAAAGACCATCCAAACATCAGACTTGGCGATGTGGTACTTGTAAAGGACAGTCAATCACACCGAAATGAGTGGCCACTCGGCCTAGTCACCAAACCCTTTCCCAGCAAGGATGGGAGAGTACGCAAGGTAGAGGTCAGAGTGAGCAAGCTCGGAGAGAACAAATTGTTCATCAGACCAGTCACTGAACTTGTGTTGTTGTTATCCCCTCAGGAGTCCAATAGTGGCATTGGTTAACGCCAAGCGGGGAGTGTTCTGTCTCCTATTCATTAAATAGGATAAGGGTAATATCGTTTGTTGCCCACAAGAGGTCACTGTTGGCTTTCTTATGTTTTCCTCATACCTCTCTACAGTATTTCTGTGGTTTTGAGCCTGTTGCTTTAAGGAAAAGACACTTCCTTGGACTGCCCCTTTTTCCCTTCCCTTTCTGAGTTGGAGACGCAGATGTCTTGATGCCTCCATAGGATTCAGAGGTGCTATGGTTGGCTCCAGTACCTTTTCTTCAATCGTTCCTCCTGACTAATGGATCCCGGTAGGAATCATTGTACTAGACTACATATTTGTGTTGGAATATGTGTACAGTTGTTATGTAGGCACTGTGAAGTGGCAGTGGCTCTACTCAGATTGCATAGGCTGTGATACATGCAGAGCAGGTGTAGGGCAGCTTCAGCAGTGTAAATGTTGTGTTCAGTCATATGCATTGCTCTCTATGTTATGCAGATTCTGTAAATACCAGTACTACTATGTATGTCATTCTGTTATTTGTGATATGCCTGTACTGATATAGATTTGTATCTTTTGTTATAGTTTTTACCAATCAATCATCCATTTCTTATGATCATCCATCTATCCATCATCATTTAATAAATAAAGACTTAAAGGCAACACAGTCTGTTTATTGAAACAGTGGATGAAGGTTAGCTGTATGCCGGAGTCCACACAGCTCACACGTGGACGAAGGCAGAACACACTGCATTCGATTGTGATTTATTTTTTTGCTAGGAGGTGTAGATTGGATGCAGGAATATGGTCTCATAGACCCTCTTCATCACAAATCCAAGAAATAGTGGCAGCTGTGAGCTGACATTAACCTCTTATTACCCCAATTGCCATTGCACCAGGGGAAAAGCCAGGTACAGCACCAGGATTCTCACATCTATTGGATGCGGCGATTCTGGGCTGCTGCAGGCTGATATTTTTAAGCTTGGAGCTCCCAATAAGCATGGGTTTCCCCAGCCTGAGAATACCAGACCCCTGCTCATGGGCTTTATCTTGGCTGGGTGTCAATTTCAGGGGGACCGAACACAGATTTTTTAAATTATTTATTCATTTCAATTAAAAAAAAAGTGCTGCATTCAATTCCTCTTGTTTTGATACACAGCCGGCTTAGGACTGCAGCTTGTAGCTGTATGCTTTATCTATGCTGATATCAATACAGAAAGAGACCCTAAGCCAATTGTTTTATTTATTTAGTTTTCACCAGTATAAGGACACAGACAGTGTGTGTGATTCCAACCAATCACAGACGATGTCTCAGTGGGTGGTGGCATTGTCTAATTGTAGTCAGAGATGTCAGTGGAAGGAGAAAGCAGTGAATATGCATTAGTGATAATTGTCAAACTCGGAAGTAGCGCTGCAGTCACGGGCACTCTGTAAGTATGTCCTACTATAACTTTTGTTTACTTTGTTTTATAGCCCACCTACACCATTTTACAACACATTACTTTTGCCTCATTGAATTGAATGGGTTTGGCTAGGATTGACGATCCGATCGAGATCTCAGGCAGGATCGGCGATCCTTAATCCGATCCTTTGCAGGATTGTTCACCTCTATTCAGGAAGATTAAGCAAAATTTCACTGACAACTTCTTGTAGGATTGTTAGAGAAATAAAGCAGAACCCCTGCTTGACTACAAAAGACCTTCAGGAAGATTTAGCAGACTTTAGAGTTATAGTACATTTCTTCAGAGAAAACCTGTACAAATATAGTCTTCATAGAAGAGTCATCATAAGAAATCATCTCCTGCAAACTCACCATGAAATTCAGCATCAGAAGTATGCAAAAGAACATAAGGTTAACATAGAACTTTTTGGCCACAATGAACAAAGGTATGTGGTGGAGAAAAAAGGGTACATAATTTCAGGAAAAAAAAAATATCTCACCAACCATTAAGCATGGGGGTGTATCAATCATGCTGGCAATGGCACGAGGAACATTTTACGGGTAGAGAGAAGAGTATAGTTAATTAAATTTCAACAAATTCTTGATGCAAGCATATCACCATCTGTAAAAAAGCTGAAGTTGAAAAAGGGGATGGTTTCTGCAAATTGATAATGATTCTAAACACACGTCAAAATCCACAATAGAGTACCCGAAAAGTCACAAGCTGAAAGTTTTATATTGGCCCTCCCAGTCCCCTAATCTCAACATCACTGAAAATCTTTCTTTCCTCACTGATTATGTGTTAAACAGTCTCCATCATAACAGATGAGAGACAACCATTGGCAGAGTTATGTGGATAGCTAAACCTGGCTGTGTTTCCAGCTATTCATAAACCTGGACTTCTTGTGCCTACATGGACATCCAAATTTACACCACTTCTGTGATACATACCAGCCACCATGTGACAATGTGTAAAAATGGCATTCAGTTCCAATTAAGGGCTGAGTATTGCTTTCTGTAAAAACCGAGAACGATCTCGTTGATAAACTGTATTTAACTTGGATATGTTATATTCCAAGAAAGATTTGGATTTTAGTCTTCCTTTTTAATTTTGTGACCTCAGATATAACTCCTCTAATGACAAACTTCTGCTGCAAGGGATTTATAGGGGGCAATATTATATTTGCATAGAGGCAGATGGGCAATATTATATTTGCATGGTAAGATGTGGTACAGCACAAATGCAATGTTGACTTTGCTTCCTGGAAATTCAGTCTTTTTATTCTAAAAACGTTCAATGGTTGAATGGTTGCTGCTACAACTACAATGTTGAATAGAAAACTGATGATCTCATTGGTTGTGACATCTGAACAGACATTGTATATTAATACGTTTAACCTATTTAAAGGTCTTATCATGGTACTTTGTTATACAGCAATTTCATGTTCCTTAAGTGCATCTTGAAGGAGTATGGCTTTTGTGATATACCGCATCTTAATCTGCTTTTGACAATTTGCAACTATTGTTCCTTGTGGAATTGCTGAGGTCGAATCTGCTATTCTATGATATTTCCTTCATTTCCTTTGTTTGTGAAAACTGTTCAGTTAGCACACATCAATAAATCACAGACTTCTTATCTGCAAGGGCATTTCTCTAACACTCCATTGTGGGATTCTGCTTGCTCAGAGCAGAAATGTACTGTCATAAAAATCATATTGAGTAAAAGATTGTATCCTGGAGCACTGAAGATAAGTCTTGTTCAAAAAAATAGATACATCTATGATTTGACTCAAATATCTACATTTTTTTTATTTCAGATTTAGCCATGCATACTTTTTTATTATTCATGTTGAATTGTACGTTAGCAATACTGCAAAATATTTTTTTATTTCCTATTGGTTACAACACCAACATAATCAACCGCGCAGTACATATATTGTCACCATGTCCCAGAATAAAATTAATTGTATGAACATGCTTATACTGAGGGACATTATATAGGAAGTCATCAACATTTTAGCATGAATTATAAAGGAAACCTATTCAATAACTTTAGCCACATAGCAAAGCCAACCATCAGAAAGGACACGTATAAAAGCTGATTCAGGGAATGCAAGATATTTTAGATTAATATAGGATAGTGAGGTGACTTTAGAACCTACAGCTCAACTATATAAACAGGGAGAAAAATCCATAAGAAATGGGACAAATACTCTACTCAGTAATGTGCTGTACAACTGCAGCACTGAAGATGTTCATAGTAGTTAGTGAATAATATAAAGATTCAATTGATCATAGAAGAGCAATAGAAAGCAGCCAGCCTAAATACTATTTCACAGTTTCATAGTTTTTAAGGTTGAGGGTGGACTTAAGTCCATCAAGTTAAACCTATAAAAATACTTCATTTTTTGGAATAATTTCAAGGGTGACAACACCTTCAGCCATAACTGTAAATCATTCTGTAATTTTCCAATATCATCCCCTGTATTAATTACCCTGTAGAGTTTAATATCATCTGCAAACATTTGGATTATTATCTGTATGTCCATTACAAACTTATTAATAAATGCTGTACGCTTAAAAAAAAGGGCCCAATACTGACCCCTATTGTACCTTAATCTCAACTGTAACCCAATCCGAGTGTATCTCATTAATAACTACCCTTTGTTTCCTATCACAGACCCAGTTCTTAACCCATGTACACATTTGCTCCTAGTCACATTATTCTCATTTTACAGTCCTGCTCATCATCATTGGCACCCATGAAGTTTAAGTACATAATGTGGAATATCTTCAGAAAAAAATAAATCAAGTGAAAGTTTATTTGTATGTAGCACTCATGTTAAATACAAAAGAACAAATTATTGACAACAATTTAAAATAAAAAACAATGGGAGGGAAAATTAGAAAAACCTAAGGCTTATTGTGACACTGGTATTAGTGCCTTTTACTTTAAATTAGTATGAAATCACATTTTGACTCACCTGTGGTAAATCACAAATGAGAATCACCTGTGATAAATTGCCGGTGCTCATTTGACATGAATTAGCCAATGAATGATGATTTCAGAGTTTTAAAAATACAGATGTTAGGCCCTGTTCCTTTGTTGTAATGGTGAAAACAAAGGAGCTGTCTGAGGATATCAGAGATGCTATTATTAGCAAACACAAGACTTCCAAAGGGTAAAAGGCCATCTCTAAAGACCTTGGTATCCCAGTTTCAACAGTGCACAATGTTATTAACATTATGTTATCAACCACTGAGGACTTTCTGTTCTTTTAAACAAAATGTTTTTATCTCTACTGGCTTACACGGTACAAAGATATATTTTACTTGTATCAATGTTATTAAAAAGTTTGCCAAGCATGTAATTGTCAAGAACCTCCCTGAACGTGGGGAAAAGAGGGAAGTTGACAAGAGATGTCTTTGAACATTGGTCCGAATAGTGGAAAAAACAACACGTTTTATGAGTAGATTCAACCACTGGTGTTTAATGTGATGTTCTTTTATTTACTTCTTACCTATAACTTACTTCAGCACCTTTAAAAATATATATTTGTATATAATATAATTTTTAGGCAGCTTTCCAAACAGCAAGCTTTTTGCTCATCCCTAAAAAATAAACATTTTAGGAAGGCTTCTAAAAAACCTCTATAACTTCCTCATTTGCTAGTCCTCTAAAAAGGATAACCATTAACATTTGTCAAAAAGGAGAAATGTAAAATAAAAATATGTATTACCCAGCCCTGCAGCTACTGATTGATAATATGGCCAATTTAACATGTTCAAACTGGAGTAAAGTCCTCTTTAGGCCCGTTTCACACGTCAGTGAAAAACACTGACGTTTTTCACTGGCGTGTAAAACACGCACATGTCCCTGCGTGTGCCGTGAATCACGGCACACGTGGGTTGTCTAAGTGCAATCCGGGCTCCGTTCTCCGTGGCCCGTGATTGCACTTAGTAATCAACTCACCTGCGCCCACTCCCGCTCTCCATGGTGCTGATCGCTCCCGCGGTGCAGCATCTGTCCGGCGCTGACCCCCGCAGCAGCTGCTTCCGGGTCAGCTGTGTCGCACATCATGAATATGCGCGACAATAATGAGCCGACTCAGAAGCAGCAGGGAGAACGGGCTGCAGAGGACATTGCTGGACGTCGGGTGAGTTAAAATGTTTTTTATTTTAAAAGCACGCTTTTTTCTGGCACGTGTTTCACGGACCACACCACTGCGTGGTCCGTGGGACATCAGTGATGCCAGAAAAAAATGGACATGTCTCCGTGCGGCAATCACGCACACACGGGTACGCCGCATGGAGACATGTGCAGTGAAAAATCACTGACGTGTGAGCAGACCCATTCATTATAATGGGTCTGCGTATGTCAGTGATTCTGGTACGTTTAAAAAAAAGCACAAACGTACCAGAATCACTGACGTGTGAAAGAGGCCTTAAGCACAATTTTATCACGGAAGCTTAGGGAATTCAGTGTATGGAGAGAGTATATCTTTTAAGCAAGGAGGAAAATGATTATAACACACATATGACATAAAAAAGATGATAAATTATTGACACACATATGATATGTAAGATAAATGAACATTAATAGGAGGGAGTGTAATGTAAGTCATTACTTACAGATAGTACAGATGGAAGATAGTCAGGCAAGCCGGGAAGTCGGGGTCTGGTAACAGGAGGACACATATGGATACAAGGAGTAAACAGAAGTATAGTCAGGTCACAATTCAAAGGTGAGAATTTCAGGAGGGCATGTAATAGGTTCAAGGTGAAAACTGATACGTGGTCAAGTAACGGTCAGAGGTCAAAAGCCATGAGGTCACGACAGGAACTGGGAGCGGGCAAAGAGGAGTCAAACAATGGTCCAGGATCAAAAAACAAAGATCAAAACACATGCAGAAACACAGGACAACAGCACAACTGCAAAACCAGAATGTATGACTGGCAAGGTTCTGGAAGACCATGCTCAGTAAAGAAGCAGCGCAATTACCAGTAAGATGGAACACCTGAGAAATCAGCTACTCCCAGAACCAGCATGGAGTCCAGCACTGTCAATCAACCTGCAAGCTCAGCAGAGCATCTCCTAATGTGCCAGATGCTCTGCACAGAGGAATCATGTCACTGCCAGATCAGTAGTCCAGTAAAGTGCAGCAGAACATCTCCTAGTGTGCAAAATGCTCTGCAAAGAGAGGAATCGTGACAGGGAGCCTGGTGAATCACTTTTATACTTTTTTTGTCATATTTGTAACAACTAAACAATCATGTAGCTTTGTTTTGGTAATAAAGCAGTATTCCTGTGGTCATAATAGTGCATTTCTGTAATAGGTAATTCTGATATATGAAAAAGATACAAGAAATGCACTGAGGCGGTTTGGATGGCATTGTATGAATTTGACAGCTTTCTAAATAAAATAACTGGAGATAAGTCTACTATTTGCATCACTCGAAGTGTAAAATAACTGAAATGAGTCTGCTATTTGCATCACATGAAGTCTCACAACACGTCTATCATTTTGCTGTAGTTTCGCAGGAACAAAATGAGTCTGAGATCTTGCTTTGTGACATTTTTATAGCACTACCTTTACATGACTTTGGCTTTGTCTTCCCACCTAATATCAAACTAATGTAACAGATATTTCAGAACTAAGTTCCACTACCTTTCCAGAGCCATTACTTCTGCTATTTAAAAATTAGGCTGAAAATGCTGACTATAGATAACCATTGAAATAAATTCGAAGTCTCTATTCAACATAACATCTTTCTTTTCTATAAGAACTAAATGTTAAGGATTTATTGTCATTATTTTTTTTTTATTGTAATATATTTATTAATTTTATTTTTGTTTGTTAATTTATTAATATATCACCAACATATTCTTACTCTGCCTGCATTAAGAAAAGTATACATTTTAATTATAGTCATGGGCAAAAGTGTACCCTTCAAATTGTTCCAGAAAATGAAATATTTCTCAAAGGAAATTATTGCAATTACATATATTTAGTTATAAACATGTTCATTTCTTTTGTGTGTATTGGAACAAACAAAAAAACTGAGAGAAGAAGGCAAATTGGACATCATTTCACACAAAACCCCAAAATGGGCTAGACAAAATTGTTGGCACAATCAGCTTAATATTAGTTTGCACAGCCTTTGCCATAAATAATTTCAATCAATCACTTCCTATAACCATCAACAAGTTTCTTACACCTCTCAATTGCAATTTTGGACCACTCTTTTTTGAAACTGCTCCAGATCTCTCATATTTGAAGGTGCCTTTTCCCAACAGCAATCTTAAAATCTTTCCAGAGGTGTTCAATGTGAATTAGATCTGGACTCATTGCTGCCACTTCAGAACTGTCCAGCACTTTGTTTTAATCCATTTCTGGGTGCTTCTTGATGTAAGTTTGTGGTCATTGTCCTACTGCAAGAATCATGACCTAGAACACGTAGGACACTGGGCACCACAAAACCGCGACCAAAAATCCTTTGGTAATCTTCAGATTTCATAATACCTTGCACACAGTCAAGACACCTATTGCCAGATTTTGGCTTACTTGAGTACATTTTGAAAATTTGCTATCTAGATTTTAGGTCTCTGTGGCAGCAGTAGGGCCCTCCTTGTTCTTCTGCCACATAGTGCATCATTTCATTTAAATGCTGATGAATAGTTCGTGCTGACACTGATGCATTCTGAGCCTGCAGGACAGCTTGAATTTTTTTAAAACTTCATTGGTGCTGCTCATCCACCATCCATACTATCCTGTGTTGCAGCCTTTCATCAATTTGTCTCTACTGTCTTTGATCAGGGAGAGTTATATTTCCATGGGTTGTAAACTCCTCGATTGTGTTGAGCACCATGGACAAAGGAACATCAAGATCTTTAGAGATAGATTTGCAACCTTGAGATGGTTGATATTTTTCCACATTTTTGATTCTCAAGTCCTCAGATAGTTCTTTTTCTTTCTGTTCTCCATGCTTAGAATGGCATACACAGACACACAATTGAAATGTTGAGTGAACTTTTCCCTTTTTATCTTGTTTCAGGTGTAATTTTCATATTACCCACACCTGTTTTTTGCACAGGGGAGTTTGAACAAGCATCACGTGCTTGAAGTAAAGTTATTTACCCTTAATTTTGGAAATATGCCAACTATTTTGTCCTGCCTATTTTTGTGGCTTTGTGCAAAATTATGTCCAATTTGCTTTTTTTTCCCTCAGTTTTTTTTGTGTTGTTCCAATATACACAAAAGAAATAAACATGGATATAATAAAACATGTGTGATTGCAAACATTTTCTGGGAGAAATACTTAATTTTCTTGAACAATTTCAAGTGTGCCAAATAATGAATGATGTAATGCCTTTAAAAATACTACAACATAGAACTATGCATATTTAAGAACAGTTTGGGAATTTGAGTGACTTAAGATAAATATTCATGGGTATACTGAAAGGGGTTGTTGTGGACTTCAGCATTGATTACCTATCCTTAGGAATTGTGAAATAACTCAGTTTCGGAGCTGCACAGTACAGTCCGTTGAAGAGATTGTGTCCTCAGCCAAGTATAGCAAGTTTGTTTATTGAATGGATTAGATAGAAAATATGCAGTATTCTGCCATGGCCACTATATAGTTGATGGAGCTGTAATGTGCAGCTCTGCAGTTGAGCAGTTCTGGCTCGAGGTGGCATCAGGAAAACTAAGTTTTCAGCTCACTAGTAGGTGTAGGAGTTTATGGATTGGGAAGATATTTTCTGAATGCTTGGATTCCAAGGGCAAGCATCCACAGATAGATGCAACGGCAAATGGAAAAAAGGGTAAATCCTGCACCAGTATCATAAAAACACTTCTTTATTTAGGCTAACATACACCAGAGCAGTTAAAATTATGCATTTCAACTCAAGGAAAAGTCATTCAATTTTATCCACTTTTTCCTTGATAATGTAGAGTATATTACATGTGCTGATCCAATGTTGTATGCAGGTGAATGGAGAGGGCTATTCTTTCTCAGGACTCACTTTTGGGGATATATATAAGTACGAGAAGAAGGGAAGATCTGAACAAGTTTTGTCTTTAGGGTATGGTTCAACTTGTACATAGCTTTCAATGCAAGAGCATCGGAAGCGATATGTTAATGACCCTCAGCTGCGAGCATCAGCCAAGGGTCATGCGACTGTGATGCAATCTTGCAATTGTATCACAGCTGCGGAGAAGAGGGAGGGAACACTTTCTCCCCATCTCCTCCACTGAATATCTCTGCATACATCGCACTGCAGTCGGATGACATGCGAGTACTCTGCAGTGTTTCACACTGTATGGGGGTGCGGGAGTCGAGAATCGTTGCCAAATGCAGCATGCTGCGATTAATTTCTCATGCTGCTATGACATGAGAAATCAATCGCAAATTGACACTGCCTCATAGTTTTGCACTGGTGCGAGTGAAGTCTGATGTTTTATTGGTTTGCACTCGTCCATGCAAAGCGCAAGTGGAACCGAGCCCATTTGGTCATTTCAGGACTCTTTGGTGATCTCACATATGACCACAAGATTACCCTTCATAACTGGAGAAAACACTTAAATAATTCACTGCACACAACAAACATTGAACATTTGTGGGCAATGGATCAGATGAGTGACTTTTTCAGTTAAAAAAGATCTTGTAGTAATTGTTGAAATCGCCGATATGTTCCATTGAGGTGGGAGGTGTCTAACATTTTTAGGTAAGATATTTTGTTTAAATAAATAATTGGCCCAAAAATTCATGACAAGGTTGGGCTTACCAGAGGACGAATAATTATTTTCTTGTGCCCCAACATTACATTTACACACGTTTCCTTTCTGAGAATTCAGAATCGCTAAAGAGAATTGCCTTTAATTTAAAAATAAAAAAGAAACCAAAGTCGAAGAGTTAAACATGAGATATTTGTAAGATGATCTGTGATTTCCTACTTGTGATTTCCTACTATATTTTTAGATATACAGTAGTAGATTTTGTTTTGTAAATGTTAACTCTTGTGTTAGAAAGACTGCAAGCTTCTAGCATGAAGTATATTTTTAGTTCTTGTCTTGTGGTATGTAACATAGCGTAAATTTGTTGTGGCAGAAAATTATGTAACTTCAATAGCCTTAGTGAGTAAAGCGAAGACGGGTAGTGTGAAGACATACTGGAGCCTTCAAGTGAGAATGAGTCTGAGACAATTACATTTTTTGCTTCATTTAACAGCTTAATGCTCTTCTGAAAGTATTTGCAAACTTTATATGATGAAGAGTTTAAAAGGGGAAGATTAAGTGCAATTATTTTACTCCTGCATACCTTCAGAAATGCATTTCTTTTCATGTGTCAAGATTTTAAGTAGATTGCAAAGCATACCATTTTAATTCCAAATACCATTCTTGATTGAAGAATAGCATTGCCTAAACATACACTATGAGAACATTACAAAATTAGAAAAGGCTTTGTCAGATTGTAATGTGCACTGATAATGTCATAGTCAGTATATCACACCTCTAATATTCTAGGTCTATATTAGGCTTGCCATCTTGGAACAGAAGAATTATTTATTATTAATTATTATGTTTTGCTTTTTTTAAACAGTTGAGCAAACATTTACACCATGGATGCCACAATGCACCAAGTGGTATATCCACAACCCTTGAGAAATAGAATTGTTCATTATTACATATACAGGTCACTTCTGCTAGAATTGGGGAGTGGTGACCAGAATAATACAGTATACTACAGTAAGAAATTATTGTAATTTGATATAACTTTGTAACATGCATAAAACCATAGGGCTACAGATTGAGTTAATGTTAGGGATAACATTTTTTCTTATTTATTTTTTTTAATGTGAAGCTTTGATGAATTGTAAGGAAAAAAATCACTTTATGACAAATTGATTCTCTATGAATCGCAGGTACTCTGACTTAAAAATATGTATATACGCCTTCCAGGTTTCCTTGAACTGTATCCAATCACTTTGCTCTAGAATTCAAAAACAGCCTTAACCCCTTATGGTACCCCTTATGGTACGTCACAAGTCATGTACTCCCCTTTGATGCCATCTTGCACTGCCTGCCCGCATGTTTCCTTGCAAAGTTGGCTGATCTGATCAGCTGACATGTGCCTCTATCAGGCCCGAGTTTTTTTAAATATTCATAGTGCATGTCTTTCTGATTGAGCACTCTGCCCTATAACCAGGCTGTGTTCATATCCTTTAGGGCACGCTCACACAAGTGTGAAAAACGGACGAGTCCAATGCGAGAAAATCTCGCATTGCACTCTGACCAATGTTAGTCAATGAGGGAGAGCAGTTGGTCAGCATTTCTCGCATCCAGATCCTGGATGTGAGAAAAGTCGCAACATGCTGCGATTTTCTACTAGAGCCGTATCCCTCGCACCATTTAAGTGAATGGGTGCGAGAGAAACATTGGACTGCACTCAGATGTTATCCCAGTGTAGTGTGATATATACGCACAGGCTGACAATGGAGGAGATGGAGTGATTAACCCCTCCCTCTCCTCCGCAGTGCCCGCTCTAAGCTTCACAGTCACATGATACTCGCCTCAGGCTCGCAACAGAGCCTGAGGCAGGGGTCATTAGCATATTGCATCCGATGCTCTTGCATCAGATGCCATAGCCTAGTGTGAGTCCAGCCTTATAGCAGAATTCCAGCTACCCAGACATGGATGTTTTTAACTCAGATAGTGGAATTTCAAGTTAGGTTCTCTGTTTACAGAGATATACCTTGCCATGGTGACAGGGCTTGCATGCATTGGCCAATACATAAACTAAATTTTTATTTTTCATATATTCCTATAGCAATAATGCAATACCAGAGTTCCCTTATACAGTGTTGGCTTTTTAGTGTGCAGCTGTATGCATCTTGTAATGACAGGTGAGTAGTAAGGTGAGTATTCATTTTTTTACTTGCTATTTTTATTCTGCTCTGGGGTCTAAAACAATATTTAATTTGTGGAGAATAATATTGTTGGAAATCGAATTTCCTTCTAAATTTAGCAAGATTTGGCAAATTTGAATCATATCAGATTCCATCATCTCCAGTTGTAATCTATTTTACCTCATTATAAGGTATTATAGTTTAGCCCTAGCCATTCAAGAGAACCACATATTACCCTGTAATCATCATATTATTAACCCTTAAATAACTCAAGACTATTAGGGATATTACCAAAAAATATCTTTATTCTGTAACCCTTACATTCCTATATATAAAAATGAATTATGTATAACATATGTAAATTTGGTAAGGTAAGTGTATTCTCATCTGGGGAACATTTAAGTTAGACACTTGTTGCATTTGTAATTTTATATAATCTGATAATTTAATACTCACAGGCTTAACCACACTTAGAAATTATTACTTCATTTACATTTCATTTTCCAAATTTGTAATAAGTGCTGAATATTATATTTATAAATTTCTGGGTGTAACAAGTTGGAATTCTAGGATCATGTTAGCTTTTATAATATTGGAAAACAAATTAATAACTTTTTCAAGTGATAACAGATTTACATGTAGTTGTATTGAGTGATAGAGAATATGACACAAATTTTCTTATACAATCTATAATGAGAAAAGTCAGGATAGCATTTTGAAAATAAGGCACATATATTAATTTGTTAATTTTATTCTATAGCAATCAAATATCAATAGAAATTGAACTGAACTGGATAAATGGCATTCAATTGTTACAAGTGTAAAACCAGATACAAGTTACAAATTTTCAAGTACTGAGCCTGTTAGACTACAAAAATAAGAGGTGGAATTAAACTTTATCAATTCACTCCCATGTGGTGTTAGTACAACCTACACGGGCGAACCTAAAATGATCTTCAAAGAAACCTTAGCAGGTGTAAAGTATATTGACTGCATTATAGATTAAAGGCCTACGAAGAAAGGCAATCTAGTGTGGTAAAAGGGCTGGAGTGAGTCTCTTTCTGACTGAGCACTCTGCCCTATAAACCAGGCTGTGTTCATAACCTTTATAGCAGGAGTCTAGCTGCCTAAACATGGAGGTTAGTCCAAATAGTGGCATTTCAAGTTAGATTTTTTAGTCTAGCTGCCTAGACACGGATATTTTTTACCTAGATAGTGGCATTTTAGTTAGGTACCCGGATTATAGAGATTATCTTGCCGTTGGGTTCCGGGCTTACATGTATTGGCCAATAAATAAACTAAAAATCTCATTTTTTCATATAGCAGTAATTAAGTACCAGAGTTCCCTGATACATTATTGGCTTTTTGTTGTGCAGCTGTATGCATCTTATATTTACTATGTTTTTTCAGCTAGCACCTATTCACACTTGTTGGATGTGCTGGTCAGTTTTTTTTTAAATAATTTACATCTTGTTGACAAATAAATTGACTGTGAGTGCCTGAATGATTATGTGCAATTAGCAAATTTTTATCTTAGGAGTTAACTCTTGAAATCGTATCTACCTCTCTTCAGCTCATTGATTTCTCTGCAGCAGTTAGATAGCTGTTCACTTACCCCTCCCTGTCAGATCTTGATCCAGAGCTGCTTTTATCCATCCTGTAAAATCACAATTCCCCAGCCTTCACTATAGACAGTTTCCAGAGTAGTTCTCTATCCATTGCTTACTTGAGGTGGTGCTTGTTCAAAAGCCCTGTTATCTCTATATTTAAATATAGTGATACTATTGTTTACTTGAGAACAAGAACTGACAAACTACTGATGTGCCACAGCAATAAGCAGAAGTTGAGCAGTAGGACAAATCTACTGAAGCAGAACTGTCACTCATTGAGGAGCACCGCTGTGCCCAGCAAAAATTAAGGGAAAAAAAGCTATGGAGCAGTGTGATGCGTAAGGCCCCTTTCACACTGCCTTTTTACTTACGTTCAGTGGTCCCGTCGGGACATCCATCCGAGCTGCCCCTCCCCCATCCCCCAAAACGTGTTTTGGACGCAAGCGCCAACAGGGCCATTGACTATAATTGAGCAGGCTCTGTTAGCGTGTGCTCTGTCTATCACCATTTTTGTATATATGCCTTTTCTGCAGACAGACACCTGAACGTAGACGAAAGTAGCCTAAGATACATATTGAGAATTTCTTTTATTAGTTCACTGTTAGAAAGAAAAAGACATTTGTAAGTGAAAAACACTGCCTTTTAATTTTCTTTTTGTCTGTTGATTGTTGTGGGCTAAACCATTACCCCTTGACAGCTACTTTATAATCTATGGTTATCCAAATTTTTAAATGTCTGCTTATAGTATGAAAAGACCATCTCGCATCCAAGTCCACATGCCAGCGAAAGCATATTGATTTTTGAAAAAAAAAAAAAAAATCAATATGTAATTGTAATCTTTTTTGTTGATCAGAGATTATTAAATATTTTTAGTGGCTTATCAAACTATAAAACATTGATTTACCATGTGACTCTGGCCAGGTATATATTTCTAACTTTACTTGGTATATTTTCCAAATTAAATTTTTAGATTCTGTTTCCTTTTTTCTGAGTACAGAATGATCAAATGCACGTCAGAGTAACCACAAGAAACAAAACCATAGCCTCAAGAGAGCAATTTGATCAGCTAAATTCGATATAAACAAAAATGTGGATTAATAATGACTGCAAGACAAACTCAAAATGGATTAGAGCATGTAAGCCGCAAACATGAAGGTAGACTGCACAGTCTCTTTGAAGCATTAGAGTTGTACTGTGATTATCGAGAAGAAAACAAAACAGATACAATGATCAAATTACATTGTTCAATTCAAACAGAATTGTTGATAAAGGAATGAACCATAGACAAAAAATGATATTTATCTGTAACTGCTGCACTAGTAAATGTATGTAATCTGCCGTGTACATTCAAAATGTTTGATTAACACTATTAAATATTTTTGTCTGTATGAACAGTGTTGCAGCCTTTAGGATGCAGCATGTTTTTGCAGCTTCCAAAATGCGGCGTTGTACAGTTCAAGCACAGTGGATGGAATTTTTAAAAATCTCATGTCCACTGTGCGTGTGCGACCTGCAGCGAAAACTAACCTGCGGTGCGGCTTTTGAGTTGCTACCATGTCATTTCTTTGCTGCGGAGTCCCAAGCGTCCTCCGTAAGGAGAACACAAGTGAGAGACCACAGTTCCCTGAACCCTGATTGTAGGCATGAACCGCTTCACTCTCCTGCATTCTCCTGCAGAGCAGACTCGCGGCCTCGCAGGTCAGGACCTCCGCGTCCAGGATGCACCTGGTCCAGATCATGGGCACATACTCTTAAGGCCCCTTTACACACTGAGACTTTCTAGTGATCCCACCAGCGATCCCAACCTGGCCGGGATCGCTACAAAGTCTCTGGTGAGCTGTAAAACAGGCAGACCTGGCCAACGACGCAACAGCGATCCGGACCTGCAGAACGACCTAGCTAGTCATTGGAAACGTTGTAAAGCAGCTTTTTGAAAGGGAAGTCGCTGTAAAGTCCCCTTTACACACTGAGACTTTGCTGCACAGCGGGAAACAAAGGACCAAAGAAAATGGTCCTGAACGATTTGTAGCGATCAGCAACTTCACAGCAGGGTCCAGGTCGCTGATGTGTTTCACACACTGCAATGTCGCTGGGGAGGTTGCTATAATGTCACAAAACCGGTGACGTTACAGCGATGTCGTTTGCGATGTTGCAGTGTGTAAAGGGGCCTTAAAGCCACTCTTTTTTAGAGTGCTTTGAAAATATTAAAAATATCTCTATTATTGAGCTCCAAAATTGAATCTATAAAACTGGATATTCACATTATTATGAATCTGTTAAGGGCTCAGCTGGTGAAGTGGATTCTCTAAGCCGTAGATTGAGTTCAGAAGTATGGACCAAAAGAGATGATGCAGAAGAAATGGACTTGCCCAACATTAATGAGGACCAAGATAGTGGGGTATGTAGAGCAGCAGATAGGCAAGCAATGCGGAAGTAGTAGGTGCACCTGGAGTGCAGTTACACACAAGAATAGCAGACAAGCATATGTAATCATCAGCTTGCAGCAGCCGTATGGTTAACTGCAAGGATTGTAGATGCATTAAGGACATTGACAGAAGAAATAAGAATGTAACTTAGAGCTTACTAGCAGACATGAGTTTTTACCTTCTTGCATGATTCAGCAGGGCTAAGAGACCAGCAGCAATAGGACTCAATGGACCAAGCTAGGAATTAGTAAGCAGGTTGGAGTTGTAAAGAAAATAATTAGCTACCTGGCTGTAGCAGAGAATACAACAAGGATACACAATCTGCAGCCCAGGAGCCAAAAATGGCTCACCATGCCATTTTGTCCTCCCTCTCCCCCCTGGTGGACACAGCCAGAAAAGGGCTCCTATGCAACAATAGTATACGGGACCTTTTCATTCCAATAACTCATCCAAATTCACAATTCCACTTGTTTTGGAAGAAGAAATGCCCCCTCCCCCAACGTCGTCGTCCCCTAGAAGGCTACACAAGTTGCACCAACGATATGTCCACCTCTGCTCTTCCAAATCTTCTGTATAAAGAAGTTTCATTGTTAGAGAGAAGAATAGTAGAACACTCCTCAGGAGCAAGGCTGGGTAATCACAAATAGAGTGCTGTGTAACCATATACTGTATGTGTCTCCCATAGATCAAGAGACTAGGATTCCTTGATCCTTGTCTATCACCTCAGTCAGGCATATGTTAGAGAGGTGGCTGCCTATGCATGCAGCTTTCCCCATTCTAATTTATGGGAATTCTGAAATGCAGCCAGCTATTACAACACTAATAATCTTCTATGTTGAAAGTTACAAAAGTGCAGGGCCTACTGCTCTCTAGAGTAATTGAAAAGATATGTGGGAGTCCATGTAGGGGAGCTTGCAACACTTATTTACATCTATTATATAAAGCTCAGTTTATGTATGTGTGTATGTATGTCCGCTAAAGGAATCCGCACCGTAACATTTACAATCACAAAATTTGGCACAGACGCCCCATATGACCCAGGGAACGTCGTAAACTATGTTTTGACAGAAAAATTTAACCCCGTGCTTTACAGTTAGTCTCTAAAATCCTGCCGCCATTAAACTGAATGGAAGTGGGAGCTATAGGTTATTAATAGCAACTGTCAATGGTTGCTATAGGAACAAAATAAACTGTTAGTTGAAGCTTATGTGTGAGGTTATATGATGTCGGTCGAGAGATGGATAAAGAGACAGAAAAAGACAGACAAAGACAGACAAAGGCAAAGAGACGGGCAAAGAGACAGATGGGCAAAGAGACAGATGGGCAAAGAGACAGACCTGGAAAGAGACAGACCGAGACAGACGGGGAAAGAGACAGAAAAGGAAAGAGACAGACGGGGAAAGAGACAGACAGACAGACACATAGTGACAGACACAGAGATAGAGACAGACAGACACAGATATGGAGACAGATAGACTGATACAAATACAGACAGAGATAGAAATAGTCAGACAGAGACATAGACACAGAGAGACAGACAGACAGCGACACACAGACAGAGACTGGGAGAGAGACAGTTACTATCCCGGGCAACGCCCGGGTACTACAGCTAGTATACTATAAATCTCTTAAATAGCAATACACATTTTAGTACTATTGCAGACCTTGGTATTATATATAATGTAGACAATGTAGTACTCACGATTGTATTGAGAAACTAAACTTATTCTTTTTTATACATATATATATAAAGCTGAATGTGTGTGTGTATGTGTGTGTGTGTGTATGTGTGTGTGTATGTCCGGGATTGGCATCCGCACCGTCGCAGCTACAGCCACAAAATTTGCACGCTCACACATCTGGACCCCGAGAGCGTCATAGGCTATGTTTTGAGGGGAAATTTTAACCCCGCTGTTTACAGTTATTCGCCAAAAAACCTGCCTCCATTAAAGCGAATGGAGCTGGGAGCCACAGTGCAGCCAGAACTTCAGAAGCATGCGCAGCCACGCCCTTATATGGAATGTTGGCGTGTCACAATGCAGCCAGGAAAAGAGACAGACACAGACAGGGAAAGAGGCAGAGACAGACAGGGAAAGAGGCAGACACAGACAGGGTAAGAAACAGACATAGACAGGGTAAGAGACAGACACAAAGAGACAGACACAAAGAGACAGATACAAAGAGACAGACAGACAAAGAGACAGGCTGACAGGGAAAGAGAGGGAAGAGAGAGACGGGTTAAGAGACAGACACAAACAGGTAAAGAGACAGACAAAGAGACAGAGAGACACAGGGAAACAGACAGACAGGGAAAGAGAGGTAAAGAAACAGACAGGGTAAGAGACAGACAAAGAGAGGTAAAGAGACAGACAAAGAGACAGACACAGGGAAAGAGACAGAGGGAAAGAGGGAAAGAGACAGGGAAAGAGAGGGAAAGAGACAGACAGGGAAAGAGAGGGAAAGAGACAGACAGGGAAAGAGACAAACAGGGAAAGTGACAGAGATAGATAGACAGACAGGGAAAGAGATTGAGACAGATGGAGAAAGAGACAATCAGAGACAGACAGGGAAAGAGACAGACAGACAAAGAGATAGAATGACAGAGATATATACAGAGGGGGAGACAGACATTATAATTACATTTCTACCTATTTGTTTTGTGGTTTTTGTGCGCAGAATACATTTTTGTTAATACATTCTATTTTGTTAACAGCAGTTATTAATCCGGGCGAAGCCGGGTAGTACAGCTAGTATATATATATATATATATATATATATGTATATATATATATATATATATATATATATATATAAAGGACCCGAGAATAAGGAAGGACAAATAACCACCCATAGGGGGTGAGAAGGTATATATATATATATATATATATATATATATATATATATATATATATATATATATATACTAGCTGAACTACCCAGCTTCGCCCGGGTTAATAACTGCTGTTAACAAAATAGACTGTATTAACAAAAATGTATTCTGCACACAAAAACCACAAAACAAATAGATAGAAATGTAATTATAATGTCTGTCTCCTCATCTGTATATATCTCTGTCTCTCTATCTCTTTGTCTGTCTGTCTCTTTCCCTGTCTGTCTCTGACTGTCTCTTTCTCCATCTGTCTCAATCTCTTTCCCTGTCTGTCAATCTATCTCTGTCACTTTCCCTGTTTGTCTCTTTCCCTGTCTGTCTCTTTCCCTCTCTTTCCCTGTCTGTCTCTTTCCCTCTCTTTCCCTGTCTCTTTCCCTCTTTCCCTCTGTCTCTTTCCCTGTGTCTGTCTCTTTACCTGTCTTTGTCTGTCTCTTACCCTGTCTGTCTCTTTACCTCTCTCTCCCTGTCTGTCTGTTTCCCTGTGTCTCTCTGTCTCTTTGTCTGTGTCTGTCTCTTTACCTGTCTGTGTCTGTCTCTTAACCCGTCTCTCTTTCCCTCTTTTTCCCTGTCTGTCTCTTTCCCTGTCAGCCTGTCTCTTTGTCTGTCTGTCTCTTTGTGTCTGTCTCTTTGTGTCCGTCTCTTTGTGTCCGTCTTTTTGTGTCCGTCTCTTTGTGTCTGTCTTTTTGTGTCCGTCTCTTTGTGTCTGTCTCTTTGTGTCTGTCTCCTACCCTGTCTGTGTCTGCCTCTTTCCCTGTCTGTGTCTGCCTCTTTCCCTGTCTGTGTCTGCCTCTTTCCCTGCCTGTGTCTGTCTCTTTCCCTGGCTGCATTGTGACACGCCAACATTCCATATAAGGGCGTGGCTGCGCATTCTTCTGAAGTTCTGGCTGCACTGTGGCTCCGAGCTCCATTCGCTTTAATGGAGGCAGGTTTTTTGGCGAATAACTGTAAACAGCGGGGTTAAAATTTCCCCTCAAAACATAGCCTATGACGCTCTCGGGGTCCAGAAGTGTGAGTGTGCAAAATTTTGTGGCTGTAGCTGCGAAGGTGCGGATGCCAATCTCGGACATATAAACACACACACACATACACACACACACACACATTCAGCTTTATATAGTGACTGATTTGTGTCACTATATACTGTGACCTGTTACTTTTTTACTTGTTTGTGAATAAAGCTATGTTAAAAATAGCTTTTACATGCTGAGCGAACATTTTTAATGACACCATTTCGGATATATGCAATGTTTTTATTTATTTTTACTGCTTTTTTGTGAGTAGTACAGGAACTCTTATTTTCTTTACAGTGTTTTAACCTAGAACACGCAACCATAGAAATCAAGAAACCTAGCAGACCTGCGAGGCCCCAGGTATGCGTTCTAGGGTTAAATATGGCTAAACTGGGGAAAACTCAGCAGTCATCGTGCATATTGGTACCAATGACAAGGTTAGAGGGAGGCAGAAGGTCCTTGAAAACAATTACAGTGAACTAGGAGGGAAGCTGCAGTCCAGGACCTCCAAGGTGGTGTTTTCAGAAATACTGCCTGTACCACAAGCCTCACTTGAAAGACAATGGAATTTAGGGAGATAAATCAGTGGCTTAGAAAATTGAATAGGAAGGAAGTGTTTTGGTTTATGGAGAACTGGGTAAACTTCTCTGTGGGCTACAGTCTCTACGGTAGGAACAGGCTGCAACTAAATGGACAGGGTGAAGCTGTGTTAGGGGAAAAAATGGTCAGATGGATGGAGAAGATGTTAAACTAGTATCTGGGGGAGGGAAGGTAGTTGTGCAAAAACGGGATAGAGTAGACAAAGAGAATGAGACTCTATGGGTAAATGAGACTTTAGGGGGTCTTGGTAAGAAAAAGGAGAAAGTTGCACTTTATAGTGCTAAGATATGTGGAACATAAAATCTAAGAAAAAGACTGTAATCTAAGAAAAAGACTGATGGCACATCCTACCTTTCTAATGTGAACAAGTGTAAACTGAACATGAAACAGGAACAAAAAGGAGACAGTTGCACTCTGTAGTGCTAAGATGTGTGGAACAATGAATATGGAAATATAGACATGCATTACTGCTATGAAAACATGTACAAATTGAGATACTTAGCATACAAAAATGGCCACTTTTATGTGAGCCCAAAAGCCAATGGAAAGGCGACCTCTTTTTGTTGGGTCCCTATCAAACTAATGCCTCTCTTTGGGTTAAAAAACCTACAATTTATGGGAGGACAAGAACCTGTAAATGGAGAATTAAAATCACCCGAGGCTGAAGAGCAGGAGTGCTCAATCAAAAGGCATGGCCCTGTAATCTAAAAAAAAAGACTGATTACATATCCTACCTTTCTAATATGAACAGGGGTAAATTGAACATGAAACATAACAAAAAGGAGACAGTTGCACACTGTAGTGCTAAGATATGTGGAACAATGAATATGGAAATATAGACATGCATCACTGCTATGAAAAATATGTAAAAATTAAGATACTTAGCAAAAAAAAATGGCCAGTTTTAAGTGAGACCAACAGCCAACAGCAAGGGCGACCTCTTTTTGTTGGGTCCCTATCAAACGAATGCCTCTTTTTGGGTTAAAAAAACCAAGTGCCCGCTCACTGTGACTTCAGTATGTAGCAGATCTGTGATCATCGTTGGACATCATGGGTGTTTTGGGATTCATAAATAGGAGAAATAGGGTATTTTTTATGTTTAATATTTTTTAAATAAAGGATTTTTCTGTGTCTCTGTTGATTTCTTCTTACTTACAGGATTAGTAATGGTGGTCTCATAGACCCCTCCCCATTACTAATCATGTAAGTCAAAAATAAATCACAAATTGACAAATCACAGCTGTCAATAACCCCTTATAGTACCCCATATACCAGTGCAATTGGGATGAACTGGGTAAAGCGTCAGAATTGTCACATCTAATGGGTGTGACAATTCAGGGCAATGGCAGGCAGATATTTTTCATCTGGGCAAATAACCATGGGCCTCCTCTGCCTGAGAATATCAGCTTCCAGCAGTTTGCTTTATCTTGGCTGAGTATCAAAATTGGGATAACCACATGCTTTTAAAAAAATAAAAAAAAAATATTTAAGTAATTTCAAAAAAGCCACATGGGGCTCCTCTTATTTTGATATACAGCCAAGATAACATAAATGGCAGGGGGCCTGTAGCCATATGCTTTATCTGCACTGGGTATCAATATACGATGGACCCTACATCAATTTATTTATTTATTTATTTTTACACTCCATTAGGGGCCCCAGACAGCCTCTGTGAGGGCAACCAATCAGAGACGCTGTCACATACGGTGGGTGGGGAAGGCAGCGAATATGTATGAGATATAATTAATGAGCATACCAGGAAGCAGTGTGACAAGTGCATGAGCGGAGATAAGTATGTTCTGCTTTAACAGTTTATTTTTTTTATTATCTCGGTGACCAAATCCGAACAGGAACCGACACACAGGAAAAAGTCTGTGTTCGGGTCAGGCACCCTGACACCTGGTGTTCCGTAAGAACCCTGAATTTTACAGTTCGGGTTCACTCAACCCTAATTATGATTATACTAAATAGATTGAAGTAATTAACTTCATTTTTTGCCTAGGTTATTTAACCCTGGTTTTCTTATGTGTTGTTATAGACCAGTAATTAGAGTTGAGCGCGGTTCGCGGTTCGAGGTTCTCCAGTTCTAGGCTCGAGTGATTTTGGGGCCTGTTCTAGATCGAACTAGAACTGGAGCTTTTTGCAAAAGCTCGATAGTTCTAGAAACGTTCGAGAACGGTTCTAGCAGCAAAAAAACAGCCAATTCCTAGCTGGCTTTCCGCTGTAATAGTGTAAGTCACTCTGTGACTCACACTATTATGACATTTCAGTGTATAGTGTGCGTGAACAGCGCCTTCAGATCACTGCTGTTTGTATAATGGCCATTTTTTTTTTTTTTCCTTGTCTTCCTTCCCTAAGCGCGCGCGTCTTGTGGGGCGGGCCAGCATGTCAGCCAATCCCAGACACACACACAGCTAAGTGGACTTTGAGCCAGAGAAGCAACGGCATGTGTGATAGGATGTCCATGTCACATGTCCCTGCATTATAAAACCGGACATTTTCCTCCAGCACGCCATTATCTCTTCGGCGTCCTTGGTGTCAGACATCACTGGCGCAGCTCCGTCCTTTGTCCTATCGCCGATACTGCTGTATGCGCTCCATACACAGCGCTGGACAGCATAGGGATAGCACTTTCCATCTGTCCTTTTAAGGGCTCGTACGGGCAGGCTCAGAGTTAAGGTGACAGGTCCTGAAAACAGCGACAGCGTCTGTGTAGCAAAGGTCAGGGATTTAGTCGCTGCATTTCCCCATTAGGAGGGAATAGAAAGGCAGGCTTCCTTTCCTCTACCCAGAGCCCCACAATCCTGGCACTGTACCCTCCTGCCCTCTGCACACTCCAACTCATTATAACTAAGCCATTATACTAGCAAACACTCAGTGTACCTAGTGGCATACTAAACGTGGCTATTGGACTTTGCTATAGTCCCACTAGTGCAAAGACATTTGCAGCACCTCTACCTGCATTGCACACTCCAACTCATTATAACTAAGCCATTATACTAGCAAACACTCAGTGTACCTAGTGGCATCCTAAACGTGGTTATTGGACTGTTGTCTAGTCACACTAGTGCAAAGACATTTGCAGCACCTCTCCCTGCATTGCACACTCCAACTCATTATAACTAAGCCATTATACTAGCAAACACTCAGTGTACCTAGTGGCATCCTAAACGTGGTTATTGGACTGTTGTCTAGTCACACTAGTGCAAAGACATTTGCAGCACCTCTGCCTGCATTGCACACTCCAACTCATTATAACTAAGCCATTATACTAGCAAACACTAAGTGTACCTAGTGGCATCCTAAACGTGGCTATTGGACTTTTGTCTAGTCACACTAGTGCAAAGACATTTGCAGCACCTCTGCCTGCATTGCACACTCCAACTCATTATAACTAAGCCATTATACTAGCAAACACTCAGTGTACCTAGTGGCATCCTAAACGTGGCTATTGGACTTTGCTATAGTCCCACTAGTGCAAAGACATTTGCAGCACCTCTACCTGCATTGCACACTCCAACTCATTATAACTAAGCCATTATACTAGCAAACACTCAGTGTACCTAGTGGCATCCTAAACGTGGCTATTGGACTTTGCTATAGTCCCACTAGTGCAAAGACATTTGCAGCACCTCTGCCTGCATAGCACACTCCAACTCATTATAACTAAGCCATTATACTAGCAAACACTCAGTGTACCTAGTGGCATCTTAAATGTGGCTATTGGACTGTTGTCTAGTCACACTAGTGCAAAGACATTTGCAGCACCTCTGCCTGCATTGCACACATCAACTCATTATAACTAAGCCATTATACTAGCAAACACTCAGTGTACCTAGTGGCATCCTAAACGTGGCTATTGGACTTTGCTATAGTCCCACTAGTGCAAAGACATTTGCAGCACCTCTGCCTGCATTGCACACTCCAACTCATTATAACTAAGCCATTATACTAGCAAACACTCAGTGTACCTAGTGGCATCCTAAACGTGGCTATTGGACTGTTGTCTAGTCACACTAGTGCAAAGACATTTGCAGCACCTCTGCCTGCATTGCACACTCCAACTCATTATAACTAAGCCATTATACTAGCAAACACTCAGTGTACCTAGTGGCATCCTAAACGTGGCTATTGGACTGTTGTCTAGTCACACTAGGGCAAAGACATTTGCAGCACCTCTACCTGCATTGCACACTCCAACTCATTATAACTAAGCCATTATACTAGCAAACACTCAGTGTACCTAGTGGCATCCTAAACGTGGCTATTGGACTGTTGTCTAGTCACACTAGTGCAAAGACATTTGCAGCACCTCTGCCTGCATTGCACACTCCTACTCATTATAACTAAGCCATTATACTAGCAAACACTCAGTGTACCTAGTGGCATCTTAAACGTGGCTATTGGACTTTGCTATAGTCCCACTAGTGCAAAGATATTTGCAGCACCTCTGCCTGCATTGCACACTCCAACTCATTATAACTAAGCCATTATATTAGCAAACACTCAGTGTACCTAGTGGCATCCTAAACGTGGCTATTGGACTGTTGTCTAGTCACACTAGTGCAAAGACATTTGCAGCACCTCTGCCTGCATTGCACACTCCAACTCATTATAACTAAGCCATTATACTAGCAAACACTCAGTGTACCTAGTGGCATCCTAAACGTGGCTATTGGACTGTTGTCTAGTCACACTAGTGCAAAGACATTTGCAGCACCTCTGCCTGCATTGCACACTCCAACTCATTATAACTAAGCCATTATACTAGCAAACACTCAGTGTACCTAGTGGCATCCTAAACGTGGCTATTGGACTTTGCTATAGTCCCACTAGTGCAAAGACATTTGCAGCACCTCTACCTGCATTGCACACTCCAACTCATTATAACTAAGCCATTATACTAGCAAACACTCAGTGTACCTAGTGGCATCCTAAACGTGGCTATTGGACTTTGCTATAGTCCCACTAGTGCAAAGACATTTGCAGCACCTCTGCCTGCATTGCACACTCCAACTCATTATAACTAAGCCATTATACTAGCAAACACTCAGTGTACCTAGTGGCATCCTTAATGTGGCTATTGGACTGTTGTCTAGTCACACTAGTGCAAAGACATTTGCAGCACCTCTGCCTGCATTGCACACTCCAACTCATTATAACTAAGCCATTATACTAGCAAACACTCAGTGTACCTAGTGGCATCCTAAACGTGGCTATTGGACTTTGCTATAGTCCCACTAGTGCAAAGACATTTGCAGCACCTCTGCCTGCATTGCACACTCCAACTCATTATAACTAAGCCATTATACTAGCAAACACTCAGTGTACCTAGTGGCATCCTAAACGTGGCTATTGGACTTTGCTATAGTCCCACTAGGGCAAAGACATTTGCAGCACCTCTACCTGCATTGCACACTCCAACTCATTATAACTAAGCCATTATACTAGCAAACACTCAGTGTACCTAGTGGCATCCTAAACGTGGCTATTGGACTTTGCTATAGTCCCACTAGTGCAAAGACATTTGCAGCACCTCTGCCTGCATTGCACACTCCAACTCATTATAACTAAGCCATTATACTAGCAAACACTCAGTGTACCTAGTGGCATCCTAAACGTGGCTATTGGACTGTTGTCTAGTCACACTAGTGCAAAGACATTTGCAGCACCTCTGCCTGCATTGCACACTCCGACTCATTATAACTAAGCCATTATACTAGCAAACACTCAGTGTACCTAGTGGCATCCTAAACGTGGCTATTGGACTGTTGTCTAGTCACACTAGTGCAAAGACATTTGCAGCACCTCTGCTTGCATTGCACACTCCAACTCATTATAACTAAGCCATTATACTAGCAAACACTCAGTGTACCTAGTGGCATCCTAAACGTGGCTATTGGACTTTGCTATAGTCCCACTAGTGCAAAGACATTTGCAGCACCTCTACCTGCATTGCACACTCCAACTCATTATAACTAAGCCATTATACTAGCAAACACTCAGTGTACCTAGTGGCATCCTAAACGTGGCTATTGGACTTTGCTATAGTCCCACTAGTGCAAAGACATTTGCAGCACCTCTGCCTGCATTGCACACTCCAACTCATTATAACTAAGCCATTATACTAGCAAACACTCAGTGTACCTAGTGGCATCCTAAACGTGGCTATTGGACTGTTGTCTAGTCACACTAGTGCAAAGACATTTGCAGCACCTCTGCCTGCATTGCACACTCCAACTCATTATAACTAAGCCATTATACTAGCAAACACTCAGTGTACCTAGTGGCATCCTAAATGTGGCTATTGGACTGTTGTCTAGTCACACTAGTGCAAAGACATTTGCAGCACCTCTGCCTGCATTGTACACTCCAACTCATTATAACTAAGCCATTATACTAGCAAACACTCAGTGTACCTAGTGGCATCCTAAACGTGGCTATTGGACTTTGCTATAGTCCCACTAGGGCAAAGACATTTGCAGCACCTCTACCTGCATTGCACACTCCAACTCATTATAACTAAGCCATTATACTAGCAAACACTCAGTGTACCTAGTGGCATCCTAAACGTGGCTATTGGACTTTGCTATAGTCCCACTAGTGCAAAGACATTTGCAGCACCTCTGCCTGCATTGCACACTCCAACTCATTATAACTAAGCCATTATACTAGCAAACACTCAGTGTACCTAGTGGCATCCTAAACGTGGCTATTGGACTGTTGTCTAGTCACACTAGTGCAAAGACATTTGCAGCACCTCTGCCTGCATTGCACACTCCAACTCATTATAACTAAGCCATTATACTAGCAAACACTCAGTGTACCTAGTGGCATCCTAAACGTGGCTATTGGACTGTTGTCTAGTCACACTAGTGCAAAGACATTTGCAGCACCTCTGCTTGCATTGCACACTCCAACTCATTATAACTAAGCCATTATACTAGCAAACACTCAGTGTACCTAGTGGCATCCTAAACGTGGCTATTGGACTTTGCTATAGTCCTACTAGTGCAAAGACATTTGCAGCACCTCTACCTGCATTGCACACTCCAACTCATTATAACTAAGCCATTATACTAGCAATTGATGCTGCCAGTTTAAGGGCCGTAGTTGCATTGTCAGGGATATTTATTCTTTATTTTTCTGCTGTTAATAAAGCTAGACCACCGCTGCAATCTACACCACCTCTCAATTTTTACTACCACATTTTAAGTGCACAATCTTGTCGCAATCAACATGAGTGGCAAAATGACAGATGCTGGTGGAAAGGGGAAGAGGCGTGGTGGAAAAGGAAAAAAAGGTTTTGTCCGTGGGGAAGGTGGCAAAGCTCCATTATCATCTACTGAAGATAGACCATCTACCAGCAAAAGTAAGATGTCTACTACTTACCGTGGACAATCCGATGTGCTCCCTTTTTTACGGACACGAACAACAGGAACAAAGGTAGATGATGGCCAAAAAAGGAAAATGCTTGAATGGATCTCAAGTGGTCCAACAAGTGCCCTCTTAGCCACTTCAAGTACCGCATCCAAAAAACACCAGTCCTCTGAGTTGTCATCACAATCAAACTTGCTTTCTCCCAGCTCTGAAGTCTCCATCAGCCCTGCACAGTATGGTGGAACTGAGATGGCTGAGTCTGCAGAGCTGTTCAGTCACACTATAGCCTGGGAATCAAAGGTCTGCTCCCAAGCTACAGTGAGTACAGAACAGGAAATGGTCTGCAGTGATGCCCAGAACCTTTGTGACTCTGATTCAGGCCGTGAGGACCAAGTTTCTGAGCATAATGTTGACCCTTTGTCACAAACTGTAACACCTGTGGTTATAGACAATGAGGAACATACTGATGAAGATGAGACGCAGATACCCGATTGGGATGACAACTTAAATATTCGGTCAGGGCAAGAAGAGGCACGGTCTGAGGGGGAGGGGAGTGCAAACACAACAATTGATGATGAAGTTCTAGATCCCACCTACTGTCAACCCCCAGTGAGGCACTCAAGGAGGTCAAGAGAGGCGGTGGAGGAGGATGCAACCGACGACGAAGTTACCTTGCGCCTTCCTGGACAGAGTCGGAGCACTGGTAGCACGTCTACAACTGCATCCTCAGCCACCACTCTGCCTCTGAGCATTATTCGGGGTGGATCAACAGGTCGCATGGCCTCTAAGCCTTGCCTAGCCTGGTCCTTTTTTGACATAGAAAAAGATCGCCCAAATTATGTGATCTGTAAAATTTGTCATGGTTCTTTTAGTAGAGGTCAAAACCTCAGCAGTTTGACAACTTCTTCCATGAATCGTCACATGAATAAATATAATAGGTCCCGGTGGGAAGCTCACTGTGCTGCAATGCGGCCTAGCGGAGCGAACCATCCACGGCCTGCCCCTTCCAGTGCATCCGCGCGCTCTTCATCTTCTAGGACTGTGGGGACAGCTGTCACACCTGTTTTTCAACGCACAACTTCCACCACTGTAACCGCAACAGGCAGTTTGCTTGGTAGGTCGTCAGTTGGTTTGGAAGGGGAAACAAGTGAGTGTGTACAGCTCTCTCAGACATCGATAGCACCAACGTTGGATGAAGGCAACATCATGTCTCCGCCTGCACTTTCCTCACAAACCTGCATTTTTCCAGGGACACCCTACTCAACACCGTCTACACACAGCAGCCAGATCTCTGTCCCTCAGATGTGGTCAAATAAAAGGCCACTTCCTGCGACCCATGACAAAGCTAAGAGGTTGACTCTATCCCTCTGTAAGCTGTTGGCTACCGAAATGCTGCCTTTCCGCCTAGTGGACACACCGGATTTTAGAGACCTTATGTCTGTCTCTGTGCCCCAGTACCAGATGCCTAGTCGCCACTACTTCTCTAAGAAAGGTGTACCCACGCTACACCAGCATGTCGCACACAACATCACCGCTTCCTTGAGAAACTCTGTGTGTGAACGGGTGCATTTTACCACCGATACTTGGACCAGTAAGCATGGACAGGGACGTTACATGTCGCTGACTGGGCACTGGGTAACTATGGTGATAGATGGTGAAGGGTCTGCTGCACAAGTCTTGCCGTCCCCACGACTTGTGTGTCAATCCTCTGTCTGTCCAAGTTCCGCCACTGCTTCTGCATCCTCCACCTCATCTGGGTCCTCCACCTCCGCCCCAAGCCTGCCTGGTCAGGCCACCAGCGTTCTCACTGCGCAGAAGGAATCACGCACCCCTCATTACTATGCTGGCAGCAGAGTGCAACGGCATCAGGCGGTCTTTAGCTTGACATGTCTTGGGAATAAGAGTCACACAGCTGAGGAGTTGTGGTCAGCTCGGCGGTCCGAGTTTAATAAATGGTTGTCTCCACTCAACCTGCAGCCTGGTAAGGCCGTGTGCGACAATGCTGCAAACCTGGGTGCGGCCCTTCGCCTGGGCAAGGTGACACACGTACCTTGTATGGCTCACGTGTTGAACCTTGTCGTCCAGCAATTTTTAACACACTATCCCGGCCTAGATGGCCTTCTGAACAGGGCACGAAAACTGTCTGCTCACTTCCGCCGTTCAAGCGCCGCAGCTGAGCGACTTGCATTGCTCCAGAAGTCTTTCGGCCTGCCGGTTCATCGCCTGAAATGCGATGTGGCGACAAGCTGGAATTCAACTCTCTACATGTTACAGCGACTGTGGCAGCACCGCCGAGCCCTGGTGCAATACGTCATGACGTATAGCCTGGGCCAACGAGATGCAGAGGTGGGGCAGATCACCCTGATGGAGTGGTCTCAGATCAAGGACCTATGCACCCTTCTGCACAGTTTCGACATGGCGACGAATATGTTTAGCGCTGACAATGCCATTATCAGCATGACGATTCCAGTCATTTACATTCTGGAGCACACGCTAAACACTATTCGGAGTCAGGGGGTGGGACAACAGGAAGGGGAGGAACTACAGGAGGATTCATATGCGCAAGGGACAACAACATCACCAAGGTCCAGACGTTCATCATCACCAACGCAGCAGGCATGGGACCATGGGGGACAGGGATCAACAAGGGCGCATAGTAGCAGGCGAAATGTTGAGGACGGTGCAGGAGAACATGAAGAAATGGAGGACGAACTGTCCATGGACATGGAAGACTCAGCGGATGAGGGAGACCTTGGTCAAATTTCAGTTGAAAGAGGTTGGGGGGAGATGTCAGAGGAAGAAAGAACGGGTAGCACCTCTATGCCACAAACACAGCGTGGACTTGGTCCGCATGGCTACGCAAGACACATGAGTGCCTTCTTGTTGCACTACCTCCAACATGACACTCGTATTGTCAAAATTAGAAGTGATGATGACTACTGGATTGCCACACTATTAGATCCCCGGTACAAGTCCAAATTTTGTGACATAATTCCAGCCATAGAAAGGGACGCACGTATGCAGGAGTATCAGCAGAAGCTGTTACTCGATCTTAGCTCGGCTTTTCCACCAAACAACCGTGCAGGTGCAGGGAGTTAATCTCCCAGTTGTAACTTGACAAACATGGGACGGTCTCGTCATCTTCAACAGTCTACCCGTACCAGTAGGACCGTATCTGGTGCTGGTAACAGCAATTTTATGGAATATTTTCATAATTTTTTTAGACCCTCTTTTGCAAGGCCACCAGAGACAACAAGTCTGACACATAGTCAACGGCTGGAGAGGATGATACAGGAGTATCTCCAAATGAACATCGATGCCATGACTTTGCAAATGGAGCCTTGCTCCTTTTGGGCTTCAAATCTAGAAAAATGGCCAGAGCTCTCCAGTTACGCCTTGGAGATTTTGTCGTGTCCAGCTGCCAGCGTTGTCTCTGAACGTGTCTTCAGTGCTGCTGGGTGTGTGCTGACAGATAAGCGCACGCGTCTGTCCAGTGACAATGTGGACAGACTGACGTTCATCAAAATGAACAAGTCATGGATCCAGAAGGAATTTACTACCCCTGTGTCATCCTGGGGAGAGTAAATGCTTGTGGATTTGGAATGTGCTTGATGCAAATCAAAACATCCTGTTTGCAACTAGGGCACAAGTGCTGCCACTGATGGGGTGTCTGTGTGGCCCAATTTTTGGAAAAAAGGGAGACTCCGCTTGGAGTAACCCTTGCTTGCTGTGTTTTTAAAAGAAGCCAAGATGAACAGAGCTGGGATCAGGAAAGACTTTGCTACCTACCCTGGTGTCATCCTGGGGACGGTTAATTAGGCCGTATTTTTGAATGTGCTTGATGCAAATCTAGCTGTGAAGTGTACAACTAGGGCACAAGTGCTGCCACTGAATGGGTGGGTGTGTGTGGGGCCCAATTTTTGGAAAAAAAGGGAGACTCCGCTTGGAGTAACCCTTGCTTGCTGTGTTTTTAAAAGAAGCCAAGATGAACAGAGCTGGGATCAGGAAAGACTTTGCTACCTACCCCGGTGTCATCCTGGGGACGGTTAAGAATAGCGTATTTTTGAATGTGCTTGATGCAAATCTAGCTGTGAAGTGTACAACTGGGGCACAACTGCTGCCACTGAAGGGGTGGGTGTGTGTGGGGCCCAATTTTTGGAAAAAAGGGAGACTCCGCTTGGAGTAACCCTTGCTTACATTGTTTTTAAAAGGAGCCAAGATGAACAGAGCTGGGATCAGGAAAGACTTTGCTACCTACCCCGGTGTCATCCTGGGGACGGTTAAGTATGGCGTATTTTTGAATGTGATTGATGCAAATCTAGCTGTGAAGTGTACAACTAGGGCACAAGTGCTGCCAATGAATGGGTGGGTGTGTGTGGGGCCCAATTTTTGGAAAAAAAGGGAGACTCCGCTTGAAGTCACCTTGCGGTGTTTTACATGATTTTAGAAGGGAGTGCCATGCCTATATCTGTGTGTCCTTCTCTTTTTCCTTGTCCAGCTGTTTTGTTTTCGCATGAGTATATGTCCTTGTCACTTTACCATGTGTTTGTGTTGTGTTGTGAGTTGTTTGTCACCTTTTGGACACCTTTGAGGGTGTTTTCTAGGTGTTTTTATGTGTTTGTGATTGCCTGCCATTGTTTCCTATGCAGTTCGAGTTCGGTTCGTCGAACGTTCGACGAACCGAACTCGAACGGGACCTCTGTTCGGCGAGCCGACCTCGAGCCGAACCGGGACCGGTTCGCTCATCTCTACCAGTAATATAACAATAGTTGAAATTGCCTGTCATGTCAAGAATCTATAGTGCAAAGTGTATTTTTCAATCTTGATTGAATAATGAATTGCCTTAATATGTTAACCCCTTCCACTCTGTGCAATTTTTGCAATTTTCTATTTTTTGTTTTAGTTTTTTCCTCTCCTTCCAAGAGCCATAACTTTTTTCATTGTTCACTCAATATAGCCATATGAGTTTTTTGTGGGAATAGTTGTACTTTTGAATGACATTATTCATTCTGCACATATTATACTGGAAAACTGTTAAAAACTGGTAAAACAAATTCCAAGTGCGGTGTAATTGCAAAATAAGTGCACTTTATTTACAGTATTTTGTTTTTTTTGCCATGTTTACTATATAGTAAAGCTGACCTAGCAATATGATTCTCCAGGGCAGTACGAGTTTGTAAATACCAAACATGTATAGTTTTACTTTTATCTAAGTGGTAAAAAAAAAACAGAATTTTGTCAAAAAAAAAAAAGAATTTTGTTTTTGTCGTCATTTTCCAAGACCTGTAGCGTTCTCATTTTTTGGGATCTGGGACTGTGTAATGACTTACTGTTTGCGTATTGAGTACATTTTTAATTACCATATTTTTCATTTTATAAGACTATCCGGATTATAAGACGCACCCCAAATTCAGAGATAAAAAAAGGTAAAAATAAAAATATGGGGTAAGTTTTATAATCTGGTGGTGTCTTACTGGGGAGCTGGGGTGGCAGCGGGGGTCACAGGAAGCAGGCTCGGTATAAGAGTACAGCGGCGATGCTATCGGCAGTGCAGAGGGGGCATAGATACTCACTGCAGGTTGCAGTGCAGCACGATGCTGGGGAAGTCAGCGCTGCACGATTTTGGGGCAGCCAGCGCTGCCTGATCTTGGGGCAGCCGGTACTGCATGATCCTAGGGCAGCTGGCACTGCACGATCCTGTGGAAGCCAGTGCTGCACGATCCTACGGCAGCTGGCTCTGCACAATCCTGGGGCAGCCGGAGCTGAAGGATCCTGGGGTAGCCGGTCCTGCACAATCCTGGGGCAGCTGGTGCTGCACAATCCTGGGGTGGCCGGTGCTGCATGATCCTGGGGCAGCCGGCGCTGCACGATCCTAGGGCAGCTGGCTCTGCACGATCCTGGGACAGCCGGCGCTGCATGATCCAGGGGCAGCCGGCGCTGCACGATCCTGGGGCAGCCGGCGCTGCACAATCCTGGGGCAGCTGGTGCTGCACAATCCTGGGGTGGCCGTCGCTGCACGATTCTGGGGCCACCGGCTCTGCACGATCCTAGGGCAGCTGGCTCTACTAGGGCAGCTGGCTCTACACGATCCTCGGACAGCCAGAGCTGAATGATCCTGGGGTAGCCAGCCCTGCACAATCCTGGGGCAGCTGGCCCTGCACGATCCTGGAGCAGCCAGCGCTGCACCATACTGGTGCTCGCTGCAGGCAGTGATGCACTACTATTCTGAAGATGTCGGCAGTGAGAGCTTCAAAGAAATGGTGGCCACAGTCGGCGTGTGCGCAGATGAGAGCTTGAGCTCCATCTGCGCATGCACCTACTCTGGGAGCCATTATTTTACAGCAGTTACTGCCGACATCTTCATAATGTCCCGTACCTCACAGAGCAAGGCCTCCTGCCACCGACGCCGCACAGAGCCTCATAGAGCACACCAGGCTCTACACACCACCACACAGAGCCTCGCAGTACAGGGCCGCTCGCCACTGCACAGAGCATCTCAGAGCAGGGCCGCCTGCCGCCAAACAGAGGCTCACAGAGCAGGGCCGCCCACTGCCACACAGAGCAGGGCCACCCGCCGACAACCCCTCTCCACGACCCCCTAGTAAGCTACATTCAGATTTTAAGATGCACCCCTTATTTTCCTCACAAATTTTTGGAAGGAAAAGTGTGTCTTATATTTTGAAAAGTACGGTACATCATTTTTGGGTAGATGTGATGTAGATTGTCAGTTACTGCATTTTAATGTAATGTTGCAGTGACCAGAGAAGCATGCTACAGCCGTTTTTATTATTTTTTTTTCTCATTATCTCCTCTACTGACCAGATTAATTGATTTTATATTTTGGTAGAGCGTGCATTTCTGAACTCGGTAATACGAAATGTGTATTTTGTTTGCTTTTTTTTGTTTTATTTTCAATGGGGCAATGGGGAGGGGGGTGATTTGATCTTTTAGGGATTTTTTGAAATTTTTTAAAAAAGGTTTTGTTTTTTTCTACATTTTTTTTATTGATTTTATTTGTCCCTTCAGGGGACATGACGTCTGCACTGTCCGATCGCTTCTGATGTTCAGAGCAATGCTTCATAATCCCTCTGAACAGAAGAAACACGTCATCATGACAGCAACATGGGTCATTAGCTGACCCCAGTTGTCATGACAACCTATATCAGTACCCAGTTATCTTGTCACTGTACCGCCGATGGTTGCATGGAATGCTTCAATCCCCGCTGGCGCATGTTAGATCGCGCTGTACGAGTTTGACAGTGAGATAAAACTAGTTAACAGGTGTGGATAGATATCAGATCCACTTGTACCTGTTAGATTTACATATCGGCTGTTCAGATCAGCTAACACATAATTGGAATAATGCATGAGCCCGTGTGGCGCCCTGGACTAGCCAGGTCGTCACAAATAACACACAAACACCCCCACTCCCATTAGACAGTGACACCAGCCAAACAAAAACCCTTGTTGCCTCCCTCCAGTGTCTGATGTCCACACCAGGTGGGGCGGAGCCAAGCGGCTGGCCCCACCCACCGAGGAGTTCACAGGCCTGGAGGCGGGAAAAGTGACAGTTGAGTTTTGGAGTTTGAGGAGAGAGGAGTGAACACTTGGGTGTCTGGGTTTGTGGCCCAGACACTGATAGCAAGGTTGGCAGACGGTGGTGGCCGTCTGCAGGAGTGGTGAAGCAACGCGGAACCGTAGGACCGGCCCGCCGGTACCAACCGGGGAGCGAAGTGAAACCAGCACACCCAGGCAGGGCCATCGGACCCCGACCAGGCTTGGAGCCGCCGACAATAGTCAAATCCGAATGTGACCGGAACCCCAGGGGTTTCCTAACAACCAAAGACCCGATAGAAGGCAACAGCCCACACCGTGAGGGTATACAGCTACCGCCTAAGGCTAGAGACCCAAGGGCCAGCGCCTGCGGGCAAACGGGCTCCTCCGGCATCCATCCACCGGGGAGCGGACTACCGTTGGGGATCCATAGTAGTCAATCAGTTACATCAAGGTGCAGGGAAAGACAGCCGCCATCACCTGTCTGGGGAGAGACACTGCAGCCGGCTGCGGGACCCATCCATCCAGCCGTTTGGTTTACCGAGGACTTTGTGCATCTCTTACTGAGTGAGTACACCCGTGCCATCTGGCACTGCGCCCTGCTGTCCCTGCAACCCTGCACCTCACCAACCCAGCCTCTCTGTCACATCACCGGGCCCCGGGACCACCGACCCCTACCCACGGAGGGGGAAAACAACATCCCAGCTGCTCCCTACCATCGCTCCCGGGATCCCCGTCATCAGCAGCGGTGGTGCCCATCTTCACCACGACCCATGGGTGGCGTCACGGACTAAATCCCCCAAACCAACCACCCCTTTCACTCACGGCGAGGAGCGCCGCTCGAGTCCCCGGATCCGGCCCACCGCTCGAGTCACCGAGCAACAGCAGCGCCGGACCCGAGCATTAGTGAGCGCGCAGCAGCGGCGGCGTCCTCCCCGCCCGCATCAACCGCATTAAAAGAACATACATGACCAAGAATGTATAGATACTTCCTTGATTGTGAAGGCGTTAAACGGAAGCTGTCAGTTGGTTTTTGCTGTGTAAGCTAAAGCCAGCATGCTTCAGGGTTAACACAAAAAAATCAGGGATGCCTGTCTTTTCAAGGGTCGATCTGTTGTTTATTTGCTATGTTTGTTTAAGCAGCAGAACCCTTATCATTACTCAGTCTACAATGTCACTGCACATGGCAGTCCAACACGCCCTCTTATCTGATTGACATGTCACTGTTTATGTACAATCTCTGTACAAACCCTGGTGTGGGCAGTACAGCTCTCTTATCTCTGCTACATTACTACATTTAAAAATTGTAATTGGTTGCAGCCAGTAATCTAAGGGATACATCATTGGATTCAGGATTTATTTGCCTACATCATGCTGCTCTTAGATGAGGTAGCAAAAACCTGCTGACAGATCCATAGTAGCTAAATTGTAGATGTTTGAAAATTCCTTTTATATATCATAAAAGTGTAACTGCAAAATAAAACTGAAGAACTCAAGAGCTACGTTTTCCAGATAAAGCAAGCACTATTTGACTGCATTGTAGCTATAATAAAATTCTCATTTTTGAATAAGGTCCCTTGAACTTTTATGTCTCCACATAAGTTGTTGCCTCATATGTATGTCTACCTCGTCCTAGATCATTATCCACAATGTGGAAACAGGACTGATCAAGAGACAAAATCAAAAGAGGTTCTATCTATCTCCTTGTGTACAACAAAACCACCCTCATGTGAAATGATAGAAGATGGCCATAAAGAAGCATAGGGCTTAATAATGTACGTGTCTTCCTATTGATTTTGTTTTTCTGCTATGTAGCTGAAAGTGTTCTATGTGTCTTTCATGGTGGAAAAAAATCCTTGCTCCAAGCATTATAATCAAACACATATTGTTTCAAATATATTGGAGATTTAACAGTGCTGTTTTTCACGCTTCATCTTCACAGCAAGCACCAAAATCCACAATTGACTTCTTTTGTTGCAGACATTCAGCTTCCAGTGCAAAATACAGAAGCATCCTGTTAAATAAAAGTGTCCCGGGAGATTTCTGCTATCAATCACTGTACTGCTGAGCACTGTTTTTAAAGCACATCTAGGCCAGGTCATATGGCGAGATTCGAGCATGATAACAATGCATTAATGCAGAAACGCCAAGAGGTGGAGATAATAATGTAATGATCTGTGTGCACTGAAGGATTACTTTTCACAGGATTTCGATGAAATTTAGGATTGAAAGCAAGAAAAAAAATGTATGTTTTGAAAAGATATAGACGTGTATTTGGTGAAAAAGTAAATATAAAAAGCTGGATTTAGAAAAAACATTTGTCTTTATTACAAGGATTTTGGGGTGTGAATAGGGATGATCGAATACCAAAATATCCGACTTCGCGAATATGCGATGAATATGTCTCCGCTATTCGACTATTCGCGAATATTATACACGCCATGTAAGTCTATGAGAAACCAGAATAAGTTCACGTTGGACCTAACGTACTAACAAACAGTATGGGCACAGCCTGTAGAAGGTTGGAAATCATCTAGAATCATGCCTGGATTCTCTCTCTCTCCTGGCAAACAGGCTCCAAGAAGTCAGAAAAGAAAATGAAAGTATAGGAGCAGATGTTGTTTTATTCGTCGGAAACCGAATGACGTGAATAGCCTGTTATCCGTCGGATAGCGAATAGTGGTGAATATATTTGCTCATCCCTAGTTGTGAACCCTCATGCTTGGCTTAACTATGAGTTCTTCATGGTGTGGAGCCTAATGATGTCCCATAATATTGATCATGCCATTTAGTGTAGTACAGTTAGGTCCAGAAATATTTGGACAGTGACACAATTTTCGTGAGTTGGGCTCTGCATGCCACCACATTGGATTTGAAATGAAACCTCTAGAACAGAATTCAAGTGCAGATTGTAACGCTTAATTTGAAGGTTTGAACAAATATATCTGATAGAAATTGTAGGAATTGTACACATTTCTTTACAAACACTCCACATTTTAGGAGGTCAAAAGTAATTGGACAAATAAACCAAATCCAAACAAAATATTTTTATTTTCAATATTTTGTTGCGAATCCTTTCGAGGCAATCACTACCTTAAGTCTGGAACCCATGGACATCACCAAACGCTGGGTTTCCTCATTCTTAATGCTTTGCCAGGCCTTTACAGCCGCAGCCTTCAGGTCTTGCTTGTTTGTGGGTCTTTCCGTCTTAAGTCTGGATTTGAGCAAGTGAAATGCATGCTCAATTGGGTTAAGATCTGGTGATTGACTTGGCCATTGCAGAATGTTCCACTTTTTTGCACTCATGAACTCCTGGGTAGCTTTGGCTGTATGCTTGGGGTCATTGTCCATCTGTACTATGAAGCGCCGTCCGATCAACTTTGCGGCATTTGGCTGAATCTGGGCTGAAAGTATATCCCGGTACACTTCAGAATTCATCCGGCTACTCTTGTCTGCTGTTTTGTCATCAATAAACACAAGTGACCCAATGCCATTGAAAGCCATGCATGCCCATGCCATCACGGTGCCTCCACCATGTTTTACAGAGGATGTGGTGTGCCTTGGATCATGTGCCGTTCCCTTTCTTCTCCAAACTTTTTTCTTCCCATCATTCTGGTACAGGTTGATCTTTGTCTCATCTGTCCATAGAATACTTTTCCAGAACTGAGCTGGCTTCATGAGGTGTTTTTCAGCAAATTTAACTCTGGCCTGTCTATTTTTGGAATTGATGAATGGTTTGCATCTAGATGTGAACCCTTTGTATTTACTTTCATGGAGTCTTCTCTTTACTGTTGACTTAGAGACAGATACACCTACTTCACTGAGAGTGTTCTGGACATCAGTTGATGTTGTGAACGGGTTCTTCTTCACCAAAGAAAGTACGGCGATCATCCACCACTGTTGTCATCCGTGGACGCCCAGGCCTTTTTGAGTTCCCAAGCTCACCAGTCAATTCCTGTTTTCTCAGAATGTACCCGACTGTTGATTTTGCTTCTCCAAGCATGTCTGCTATCTCTCTGATGGATTTTTTCTTTTTTTTCAGCCTCAGTTTGTTCTGCTTCACCTCAATTCAGAGTTCCTTAGACCGCATGTTGTCTGGTCATGGCAACAGCTTCCAAATGGAAAACCACACACCTGTAATCAAAACCAGACCTTTTATCTACTTCATTGATTACATGTTAACGAGGGAGACGCCTTCAGAGTTAATTGCAGCCCTTAGAGTCCCTTGTCCAATTACTTTTGGTCCCTTGAAAAAGAGGAGGCTATGCATTACAGAGCTATGATTCCTAAACCCTTTCTCCGATTTGGATGTGAAAACTCTCATATTGCAGCTGGGAGTGTGCACTTTCAGCCCATATTATATATATATATAATTGTATTTCTGAACATGTTTTCGTAAACAGCTAAAATAACAAAACTTGTGTCACTGTCCAAATATTTCTGGACCTAACTGTATTAGCTCTCGTTTTTGGCTCTGGGTAAAAAGGCAGATGACTGGAGGAGTCAGTTTATGTAGCATCTATGAGTCAAAAATATGAAGCAGTCCAATGATGCTATCAAAGGACACAACAGAGATAGAAGACGGTTCCAATGTAAAGTTTGAGTTAATTAGCAGTAATTTCCTCAGATGTGAAATATAGCACTTAAAGGGAACCAATCACCAGGATTTTCATATATAACCTAAAGCCAGTGCTATACTGGCACTAGCATGCTGATTCTCTACATAACTGTAGGGTCAGCTCGGATGTTTAAGATTTGAAATCCAAGAAAGTAAAGTTTATAAAGTCAGCAGCTTCTTAAGTTACAGCAGCTGAGGATCAGATAATATCTGGGGGAGTATTCATAGTTATCCCTTCCCCCTGATTTCATATATTTTTATTAAAATAAGATTAACAAAATAACATATCAAATCCACACAATCAAGATATTATCATGCGTAGCATACCATTATTTAAATACATGTGGGGATCTATTGGATGAATAAAACTTTTCATCTAGGGGGGAAAGGTATAGGAAAAGAGAAAGGAGAGGGGAGGGGGAGGTAAACAATTACTTTATTAGGTATGAAAAAGGGAAGGAGGGTGAAGGCAAGGAAAAACAAGGTGAAGAGGGTGTGGGTAAAAGGAAGAACAATGAACGTAAACAAATCTCAACCATGTTAACAGGCTTCCATTCTAGGAATTTAAGCATATTGTCAAGAAAGCATGACTGAAGGTTTGAATAAAAGGATTCATATTATAAAAAAGGTTTTTAAGTAGTTATAAATATTTATTTATGTAATACCTTGTATAAAACTATTCCAGTGATCCCATCTTCGGTAATAGGTATCCCCTCCCCCTGTTAGAATTAACATAGGTAATATACAACTGATTTACTTTGACTTGTAGGATCTGTGCTGAGGTCATACCCATGTAAGCAGAAGGGGCGGGGCTTCAGCCAACAAAGTGGATACCAGGAAGCAATATTTTTCTGTTGGCTGAGGTCCCGCCCCTTCTGGTTGCATGGGTCGGGTCCTCTGTATGATTTCCTCCTCCTGCCTTTCCTTCTGTTCTTTATTTAAATTTATGAAAACATAATGTGCTAGCCAGTAACGGTTAATTTTCAAAATTTCTGAATTTTTCCCCCTGTTTTGTCTTGAAAAGTAACCGTTACTGGCTAGCACATTATGTTTTCATGATTTTTTTTTAGTTTCTTAAAGCCAGAAAGTTGACATTTGAAATGACTTTAGTTTTGTGCCATGTCTGTCATCTGCTTTTTTTAAACAAAAGTAAACAACTGAATGAACATCCTCAGAGACAGGTGAGTCCATAATTTTTGCCAGGGGTTGTAATAGTATGATAGTACTTTATTTATATGTTCTTTTGGGCCTACATCAACCCTTCGTCAGGGCAATGATACATACAAATAGAAATTCTAATCAAATTGAAATAAGGTCTAACATGTCTGTGTAAATACTCAATAAAAATTTGTTTTTTTGAGTTTACTTAAAAAAAAGTTACGGGGCTAATGCATTAATATTGGCATTGCACACACCAGTTTGATTGAAGGGGCGATGCACCAAATTCTTTAAAGGATGCTTTACACGTTACGACATCGCTAGCGATTGCTAGCGATGTCGCGAGCGATAGCACCTGCCCCCGTCGTTCTTGCGATATGTGGTGAAAAATATCGCTACGGCAGTGTCACACACACATACCTGCTTAGCGACGTCGCTGTTGCTGTCGAACAATCCCTCCTTCAAGGGGGAGGTGCGTTCGGCGTCACAGCGATGTCATAGCGGCGTCACTAAGCAGCTGTCCAATAGCAGAGGAGGGGCAGAGATGAGCGGCCGAAACATGCCGCCCACTTCCTTCCTTCCTCATTGCTGGTGGACGCAGGTAAGGAGATGTTCGTTGTTCTTGTGGTGTCACACATAGCGATGTGTGATGCCGCAGGAACGACGAACAACCAGCGGCATGCACCACCAACGATATTATGAAAAGGAGCGATGTGTCAACGAACAACGATTTTTGACATTTTTGCGATCGTTGATCGTCGCTCCTAGGTGTCACACGCTGCGATGTCGCTAACGACGCCGGATGTGCGTCACTAACGACATGACCCCGACGATATATCTTTAGCGATGTCGCAGTGTGTACAGCACCCTTAAGCTGTACACCTCACTTAGTGAATTTGGTTCATTTTTTCTGTGCCCCTCACCAGAAGTGCTCTTCCAGTGAGAGACTAGAATAGCATTTTTGACATTAGAAACACTGGCAGTTTTGCTGAATTTGACGCCTCATCCCACCTTAACTCTTCCCCATCACCGCCAATTTTGGTTGAGCTGCTTCTAACTGGAGTGAAAAAGCTGAAAGCCACAAAAGTTAGCGCTGCACCACATAGTACACAAAAGAAGGATTTGGATAAGGCTGAGGCCGAGGCCACATGGGGTTATGTGCGAGACCTCGCATGACACTTGGCACACGCTCACAGCATAGCGGGAGACGAGTGTCATGCGAGTGTTATGTGACTGTGGTCCGATCATGCGATCAGACCACAGCTGCACAGGGGGGGCTGGCGCTATGAAGGGGAGGGCCAGCACTGCGGAGGAGAGGGAGGCATTTATCTCCCCATCTCCTCCATTGCCGGCTGATGTGAGAAACTGCTCTCGCATTACACCGGTGTCATCACTCTCCATCCAGCATCCAGGCTCAAGAGACCTTGTTAGTAATAAAAGAAAAACAAATAATATTAGGATATATCACCAAATAATTAATTCCAGGCATTAAGGGCGCTTTACATGCCGCCCCCGTCGTTTGTGCGTCACGGGCAAATCACTGCCCGCGGCGGACAAAATCGGTAGTGTGCGTCACACGTACTTACCTGCCTAACAATGTCACAGGCAAATAACCTCTTATCTAAGGGAGTGGTTCGTGCGGCATCACAGTGACGTCACACAGCAGGCAACTAATAGAAGTGTTTGGGCGGAGAGCAGCAGCATGAAGGTCACTCCCACTTCATTGCCGGAGGACGCAGGTATGGTGTTGTTTGCCGTTCCCGGGGTGTCACACGTAGCAATGTGTGCTGCCTCAGGAACGACGAACAACCTGTTTCCCAGAAGATAATGACATTTTGAAAATGAACGACGTGTCAACGATCAACGATGTGGTGAGTATTTTGGATCGTTAGTGGTCGCTCGTAGGTGTCACATGCCACGACGTCGCTAACAAGGCCGGATGTGCGTCACGAATTCTGTGACCCCAACGACATCTCGTTAGCGATGTCGTTGCGTGTAAAGTGGCCTTAAGACTTGGTACTGTCAAAAAAGAGCATGTAGGTCACACAAAATGCTAGATATACTATTTTTTTCTTATGGATGTACTAATTGTTTATAATTATTTTGTAATGAAAGTGATATTATTAAGCTTAACTTCATGATATGTATTTAAACATATATTCTGAACATTTTTAAGGTCAAAATGTATGAAGAGGTTCTTGTGTTCAGTGACATTTTTATTGAAATCTTCATTTTAAAAAAGGGTGTACTCATTTATGCTGAACACTGTATACTCAGGGAGTGTACTCATTTTTGCTGAGCACTGTATATACAGGAGGGTGTACTCATATTTGCTGAGCACTGTATATACAGGAGGTGTAGTTATTTTTGCTGAGCACTGTATATACAAAAGGTGTATTAATTTTTGCTGAGCACTGAATATACAAGGGTGTTCTCATTTTTCTGAGCATTGTATATCCACGGGGTGTAGTCATTTTTGCTGAGCACTGTATATACAGGAGGTGTACTCATTTTTGCTGGGCACTGTATATACAGGGGGTGTAGTTATTCTTGCTGAGCACTGTATATACAGGGGTGTTCTCATTTTTTCTGAGCACTGTATATACAGGTAGTAAAGTCATTTTTATTTTTGCTGACCACTATATATACAGGGCGTGTGCTTATTTATGCTGCAGACTTTTATATATATATATATATATATATATATATATATATATATAAAATGGACAGAGGTTGTTATGCCGGTAATGTGCATTTAATGCAAAAAATAAAAATTCACCTTATAGAATTCTTTTCCTCAGCCCAAAACCATCCTCTCATGTTTTTCGTAATATAAATACGTTTCCATTTTTGGTGACCTGTTGTCAGCCATTACGTACAATTATACTCAGAAACAAAAATAATGTTTCTGAATTTGTTTTCTATGCATTGTAGATCGTGATGTTTGAAAATAGCGGGGATCTGTTTTCTTGATCGATTTCACAAATTTCAATTGAATAGGCTCTTGACCCTCCGAAAATAATGTCCATTTTATGATGAACTTCAGTTTACACTCACCAGCCAAACAATGATTTACTTAAAGGAGTTATCCGACATACACTCCAAAAAAAATTGTAAGCTAATCTGTGCTGTATTGTCATATAAATCCCCCCTACATTGTTATTTTCTGTTTTCTAACTTTTGTTTCTCTTGAATTCACACTTTATTCCCTGCAGCTCTTGTTTACATTTAGCTCCAACAAACATGACAATTTCCTGTATTCTTGGTTGCCAAACCTCAGTCAGAGCTGTCACCGCCCAGCCTCAGTGTACAGGAACGCCCCCTGCCCGGCCTCAGTGTACAGGAACGCCCCCTGCCCGGCCTCAGTGTACAGGAACGCCCCCTGCCCGGCCTCAGTGTACAGGAACGCCCCCTGCCCGGCCTCAGTGTACAGGAACGCCCCCTGCCCGGACTCAGTGTACAGGAACGCCCCCTGCCCGGCCTCAGTGTACAGGAACGCCCCCTGCCCGGCCTCAGTGTACAGGAACGCCCCCTGCCCGGCCTCAGTGTACAGGAACGCCCCCTGCCCGGCCTCAGTGTACAGGAACGCCCCCTGCCCGGCCTCAGTGTACAGGAACGCCCCCTGCCCGGCCTCAGTGTACAGGAACGCCCCCTGCCCGGCCTCAGTGTACAGGAACGCCCCCTGCCCGGCCTCAGTGTACAGGAACGCCCCCTGCCCGGCCTCAGTGTACAGGAACGCCCCCTGCCCGGCCTCAGTGTACAGGAACGCCCCCTGCCCTCCCTCTGCACATTCAATGGCTGTCAGTATTCTGCCCAGCACCTGACCTCTCAGCATGTGACAGAGCAGAGATCCAGCTTCTCTCATCTGTGACACAGCAATCACATCCCATCAACAATGGTAACAGAAAGAGTTGTTACATGTTCCTCACCCCTTATAGATAAATGAATACTGTGTAAGGCAGACTATATATAGCACCCAATGTGAGTCTATAGTAGATATATATGCCATGTATGTATGGTACATGTGTGTGTGTGTGCGTGGTTTGTGTCATATAGTTATGTGTATACATATACATTATATATATATATATATATATATATATATATATATATATATATATATATACACACACATAGATTCTCCAGGCTTATCCCTCTATGTGTCACTATATGAATTGACACATTGGGCTCAGAATGTAGAGTGTGCAGCTTGCATACGAGTGGTCACATGACCATTCATTCTGACTGTCGACAACTGTGTCTGCTGCATGTGATGTGAGGATTCACATATCTACACTGTGTAGCAGCAAGCAAGATATAGTGCGATAATAATAATAATCATCATCATCTACAATAAAATATAGTTACTGCAGATTTTTGTGAAAAATCTCGACCACTATTTTTTCCTTGGGCTACATGGTATTTTGGTCATGCTGTCATACATCACAGCATGCCTATGTCACTACTAGCATGATGCAGGTCTGTGAGGTGGCTTTCATTTCCGCACTGGTAATAGCCACCCGTCCCTCACAGCATCACTCTTTCAATGGCATCAACATTGTGCATGCACATACAGTTGAAAACAAGAAGGAATCATAAGCTCCCTGCTCCATCTTTCACCCTGTTTATGTGAGCTCTGAGAGTCAGCACTGTGTGCATGATGTCCCTATATCGCACCCTCTGTACTGAGCTTCAGGACACACGCTGCAGAAAATGGAGCAGCAGGGAAATGAGGAAAGGTGAGTAAATTATTATTTGTCAAATTTTATACATAAATGGGGAGAAATATGTGTGTTCACATAGTGTTGGGCAGAGATGGCGTCACCACACCGGTGCACTTGGGCAAGTGCCAGGGTCCTGTACAAACTGAGGCCAACTCGCTGTTGGGGACACTGTCAGCCTTGTTTGCTTGACGGTGTCCCCAGCTCTTTATGATGTATGGTGCCCACCGCCCTGGTAACTGTCTCCCCCCTCCCCCGTGCACTCTCCTCTTGTGCGCTGTCTCATCAGTATGTGCTGAGTGCAGCGTTATGAGCTCCTGGCTTCTAAATACTAAGAAGCTGGGTGCTTACCTATCCCCACCAGATGGCACATCCTCGCCACCTCTGCGTTGCCCGCAGCACTGTGATGAGATGCAGAGTGATGACATCATCACACTGGGCTGCTGGATGACATGCGGCCTCCCTACTCTGCTACACTCCCTTGTTTCTGGTCACATGGCTAATTTGCATGCAATGCCCTAGAAGGGCTTTGCATGCACAGTAGTCATATGTAGTTCCTCAAGTGACACTGACAAGCACCTCTGCTGCAGCTGTGGCTAGGACTAGGAGAAAATGTTGGCCCTGCTGGAGCTTAATAATGCTTAGTAATTATTCTGGGTACAGCCAGGCCACCACTCTTCACCGGGCACGATATCAAAATCACAGTTGTAATGCCCTGATGGCAGCCCAGAGCACTCAGATCATATTTCAGAGATGTCTCAAGCAGCTTTTACTATAGCGGTCCCTATAAGGCCCAGTGCCCATGCTGTGTAGTTTTGACATATATTTTGAGAAATCTGCAGCTAAATCTGCATGTCCATTGTGAAGCCAGCAAAGTGAATTAGAATTCATAAGGGCTGTGGCCACGTTGCTTATTCTTCTCTTGCGTATTTGGTGCAGATTTGTGGCCGCGGGTAACCTCAGTGACAGCTCAGCTGATCGCGATACTCACCTCATTTGCTGTGTGGAGCTGACAGGAGCGGCGGCTGAGTAGCGCGATCAGCTGGACTGTCACTGAGGTTACCTGCGGCCACCGCTGCATCCAGGTAACCTCAGTGACAGCTCAGCCGATCGCGCGGCTGTCTTCATTAGCTGCGTGGAGGTGACCGTAGCGGCGGTGTATTATGCTGCTCCTGTCACCTGCATGCAGCAGAGCTGGATGCGACGCTGGAGGAACGTGGATTACGCCGGACAAGGAGGGCTTTGTTGTCGGTAATAAATTGGTAATGAGGGAATTTGTTAGTGTTTTTTATTTCTAATAAAGGATTTTTCGGGTGTGTGTGTTTTTTAACTGTAATTTACAGATTAATCATGGAAGGTATCTCGGTCAGACGCCTGACATGATTAATCTAGGACTTATTGGCAGCTATGGGCTGCCAATAAGTCCTTATTACCCCGATTTGCCAATGCAACAGGGCAAATCGGGAATAGCCGGGTACAGTCCCAGAACTGTCGCATCTAATGTATGCGGCAATTCTGAGCGGCGCTGGCTGATATTGTTAGGCTGGGGGGCTCCCCATAACGTGGGGCTACCCATCCTGAGAATACCAGCCTTCAGCCTTATGGCTTTATCTGGCTGGTATTAAAATAGGGGGGACCTCACGCCGGATTTTTTAATTATTTATTTATTTATTTTACTGCACAGTATAGACACGCCCACCGGCTGCTGTGATTGGGTGCAGTGAGACACCTGTCACTCAGCATGGGGGCGTGTCTCACTGCAACCAATCATAGGCGCCTGTGGGCGGGGAAAAGCTGGGAATACGAGATTGTTTAATGAGCGGCCGGCTTTTTCAAAAAAGGAAAAGCCGCTGGAGCAGTGTGAATGCCGTGCAGAGCCGGGGATCGGGGATCGTTGAGTATGAGAGAGGGGGGGAAACGTCAGTCACTCGGGGGATTAGCGGTCACCGGTGAATCCTTCACAGGTGACCGCTAATCATGACGCTACACAGACAGAGCCGCGTGGTCGCTGTAAAGTCCCCTTTACACACTGAGACTTTGCTGCACAGCGGGAAACAAAAGGAACAAAGAATGGTCCTGAACGATTTCTAGCGATCACAACTTCACAGCAGAGGCCAGGTCGCTGATGTGTTTCACACACTGCAATGTCGCTGGGGAGGTCGCTGTAACGTCACAAAACCGGTGACGTTACAGCGATGTCGTTTGCGATGTTGCAGTGTGTAAAGCCACCTTTAGTGCCTTTCATGTGGCACTAAGGGGTGCTTAGCCTTGTATTTAGCCAATAAATAAAGAATTAATAAAAAAAAAAAAACGACGTGAGGTCCCCCTTATCTTTTGTAGCCAGCTAGGGTAAAGCAGACGGCTGCAGCCTGCAGACCACAGCTGGCAGCTTCACCTTGGCTGGTAATCCAAAACAGAGGGCACCCCACGCTGTTATTTAAAATTAAATAAATAATTAAAAACAAAAAACGTGGGGTCCCCCCCAAATTGGATCACCAGCCAAGGTAAAGCGGACAGCTGTGGTCTGTTATTCTCAGACTAGGGAGGTCCACCGTTATTGGACACTCCCCAGCCTAAAAATAGCAGGCTACAGCTGCCCCAGAAGTGGCACATCCATTGGACGTGCCAATCCTGGCGCTTTGCCCCAGCTCATCCCGCGCCCTGGTGTGTTGGCAAACGGGGTAATATATGGGGTTGATGCCAGATGTGTAATGTCACCTGGCATCAAGCCCTGGGGTTGGTGAGGTCAGGCGTCTATCAGATACCCGACATCACCAACCCAGTCAGTAAGAAATAAAAAATAGACAACCAAAAAATTTTTATTTGAAAAAACACTCCCCACATTCCCTCTTTCAACAATTTATTGACAAGAACAATCAAATCCGGGTCCGGCGTAATCCAATAACGGTGTCGCACGGCGATCCATACCATAGTCAATGAGACTCCCAGTCAATGAAGAACAAAATGTTCCCCATTGGCTGGGAGAGCCGTGCAGTGACCTGAGCTAACATCAATAGGTCAGCCCAGGTCACTGCAGGGGATGCCGAGCACTGCCGTCAGGAGGTTAGATGAGTTCATTACCTGCAGTAACGATCTCATGCTCTCCTGACGTCAGCGCTGTCACTGACTTCTATGCCCGCCGCGTTCTACGCAGTATCGCGAGAGCCCGTGACGTCACTGCTAGTGACAGTCTCGGGCCGCCCGCGAGACGGGCAGAGAAGGCAGTGACCGCGGTGACGTCAGGAGGCAGGAGATCGTTACTGCAGGTAATTATGTCATCTAATCTAACCTGCAGCTACATGTGCAGAGAGCAGGGAGCCGCGCACACTGGGCGCTGGCTCCCTGCTCTCCTAGCTACAGTACACAGCGGGTTAATTAAACCGATGTGTACTGCAGCTACATGTGCCCAGAGCAGGAGCCGGCGCTGGCAGCGAGAGCGGCGGAGGCTGGTAACTAAGGTAAATATCGGGTAACCACCTTGGTTACCCGATGTTTACCTTGGTTACAGCTTTCCGCAGCTGCCTGATCCCACCTTAACTCTTCCCCATCACCGCCAATTTTGGTTGAGCTGCTTCTAACTGGAGTGAAAAAGCTGAAAGCCACAAAAGTTAGCGCTGCACCACATAGTACACAAAAGAAGGATTTGGATAAGGCTGAGGCCGAGGCCACATGGGGTTATGTGCGAGACCTCGCATGACACTTGGCACACGCTCACAGCATAGCGGGAGACGAGTGTCATGCGAGTGTTATGTGACTGTGGTCCGATCATGCGATCAGACCACAGCTGCACAGGGGGGGCTGGCGCTATGAAGGGGAGGGCCAGCACTGCGGAGGAGAGGGAGGCATTTATCTCCCCATCTCCTCCATTGCCGGCTGATGTGAGAAACTGCTCTCGCATTACACCGGTGTCATCACTCTCCATCCAGCATCCAGGCTCAAGAGACCTTGTTAGTAATAAAAGAAAAACAAATAATATTAGGATATATCACCAAATAATTAATTCCAGGCATTAAGGGCGCTTTACATGCCGCCCCCGTCGTTTGTGCGTCACGGGCAAATCACTGCCCGCGGCGGACAAAATCGGTAGTGTGCGTCACACGTACTTACCTGCCTAACAATGTCACAGGCAAATAACCTCTTATCTAAGGGAGTGGTTCGTGCGGCATCACAGTGACGTCACACAGCAGGCAACTAATAGAAGTGTTTGGGCGGAGAGCAGCAGCATGAAGGTCACTCCCACTTCATTGCCGGAGGACGCAGGTATGGTGTTGTTTGCCGTTCCCGGGGTGTCACACGTAGCAATGTGTGCTGCCTCAGGAACGACGAACAACCTGTTTCCCAGAAGATAATGACATTTTGAAAATGAACGACGTGTCAACGATCAACGATGTGGTGAGTATTTTGGATCGTTAGTGGTCGCTCGTAGGTGTCACATGCCACGACGTCGCTAACAAGGCCGGATGTGCGTCACGAATTCTGTGACCCCAACGACATCTCGTTAGCGATGTCGTTGCGTGTAAAGTGGCCTTAAGACTTGGTACTGTCAAAAAAGAGCATGTAGGTCACACAAAATGCTAGATATACTATTTTTTTCTTATGGATGTACTAATTTTTTATAATTATTTTGTAATGAAAGTGATATTATTAAGCTTAACTTCATGATATGTATTTAAACATATATTCTGAACATTTTTAAGGTCAAAATGTATGAAGAGGTTCTTGTGTTCAGTGACATTTTTATTGAAATCTTCATTTTAAAAAAGGGTGTACTCATTTATGCTGAACACTGTATACTCAGGGAGTGTACTCATTTTTGCTGAGCACTGTATATACAGGAGGGTGTACTCATATTTGCTGAGCACTGTATATACAGGAGGTGTAGTTATTTTTGCTGAGCACTGTATATACAAAAGGTGTATTAATTTTTGCTGAGCACTGAATATACAAGGGTGTTCTCATTTTTCTGAGCATTGTATATCCACGGGGTGTAGTCATTTTTGCTGAGCACTGTATATACAGGAGGTGTACTCATTTTTGCTGGGCACTGTATATACAGGGGGTGTAGTTATTCTTGCTGAGCACTGTATATACAGGGGTGTTCTCATTTTTTCTGAGCACTGTATATACAGGTAGTAAAGTCATTTTTATTTTTGCTGACCACTATATATACAGGGCGTGTGCTCATTTATGCTGCAGACTTTTATATATATATATATATATATATATATATATATATATATATAAAATGGACAGAGGTTGTTATGCCGGTAATGTGCATTTAATGCAAAAAATAAAAATTCACCTTATAGAATTCTTTTCCTCAGCCCAAAACCATCCTCTCATGTTTTTCGTAATATAAATACGTTTCCATTTTTGGTGACCTGTTGTCAGCCATTACGTACAATTATACTCAGAAACAAAAATAATGTTTCTGAATTTGTTTTCTATGCATTGTAGATCGTGATGTTTGAAAATAGCGGGGATCTGTTTTCTTGATCGATTTCACAAATTTCAATTGAATAGGCTCTTGACCCTCCGAAAATAATGTCCATTTTATGATGAATTTCAGTTTACACTCACCAGCCAAACAATGAATTACTTAAAGGAGTTATCCGACATACACTCCAAAAAAAATTGTAAGCTAATCTGTGCTGTATTGTCATATAAATCACCCCTACATTGTTATTTTCTGTTTTCTAACTTTTGTTTCTCTTGAATTCACACTTTATTCCCTGCAGCTCTTGTTTACATTTAGCTCCAACAAACATGACAATTTCCTGTATTCTTGGTTGCCAAACCTCAGTCAGAGCTGTCACCGCCCAGCCTCAGTGTACAGGAACGCCCCCTGCCCGGCCTCAGTGTACAGGAACGCCCCCTGCCCGGCCTCAGTGTACAGGAACGCCCCCTGCCCGGCCTCAGTGTACAGGAACGCCCCCTGTCCGGCCTCAGTGTACAGGAACGCCCCCTGCCCGGCCTCAGTGTACAGGAACGCCCCCTGCCCGGCCTCAGTGTACAGGAACGCCCCCTGCCCGGCCTCAGTGTACAGGAACGCCCCCTGCCCGGCCTCAGTGTACAGGAACGCCCCCTGCCCGGCCTCAGTGTACAGGAACGCCCCCTGCCCGGCCTCAGTGTACAGGAACGCCCCCTGCCCTCCCTCTGCACATTCAATGGCTGTCAGTATTCTGCCCAGCACCTGACCTCTCAGCATGTGACAGAGCAGAGATCCAGCTTCTCTCATCTGTGACACAGCAATCACATCCCATCAACAATGGTAACAGAAAGAGTTGTTACATGTTCCTCACCCCTTATAGATAAATGAATACTGTGTAAGGCAGACTATATATAGCACCCAATGTGAGTCTATAGTAGATATATATGCCATGTATGTATGGTACATGTGTGTGTGTGTGCGTGGTTTGTGTCATATAGTTATGTGTATACATATACATTATATATATATATATATATATATATATATATATATATATACACACACATAGATTCTCCAGGCTTATCCCTCTATGTGTCACTATATGAATTGACACATTGGGCTCAGAATGTGGAGTGTGCAGCTTGCATACGAGTGGTCACATGACCATTCATTCTGACTGTCGACAACTGTGTCTGCTGCATGTGATGTGAGGATTCACATATCTACACTGTGTAGCAGCAAGCAAGATATAGTGCGATAATAATAATAATCATCATCATCTACAATAAAATATAGTTACAGCAGATTTTTGTGAAAAATCTCGACCACTATTTTTTCCTTGGGCTACATGGTATTTTGGTCATGCTGTCATACATCACAGCATGCCTATGTCACTACTAGCATGATGCAGGTCTGTGAGGTGGCTTTCATTTCCGCACTGGTAATAGCCACCCGTCCCTCACAGCATCACTCTTTCAATGGCATCAACATTGTGCATGCACATACAGTTGAAAACAAGAAGGAATCATAAGCTCCCTGCTCCATCTTTCACCCTGTTTATGTGAGCTCTGAGAGTCAGCACTGTGTGCATGATGTCCCTATATCGCACCCTCTGTACTGAGCTTCAGGACACACGCTGCAGAAAATGGAGCAGCAGGGAAATGAGGAAAGGTGAGTAAATTATTATTTGTCAAATTTTATACATAAATGGGGAGAAATATGTGTGTTCCCATAGTGTTGGGCAGAGATGGCGTCACCACACCGGTGCACTTGGGCAAGTGCCAGGGTCCTGTACAAACTGAGGCCAACTCGCTGTTGGGGACACTGTCAGCCTTGTTTGCTTGACGGTGTCCCCAGCTCTTTATGATGTATGGTGCCCACCGCCCTGGTAACTGTCTCCCCCCTCCCCCGTGCACTCTCCTCTTGTGCGCTGTCTCATCAGTATGTGCTGAGTGCAGCGTTATGAGCTCCTGGCTTCTAAATACTAAGAAGCTGGGTGCTTACCTATCCCCACCAGATGGCACATCCTCGCCACCTCTGCGTTGCCCGCAGCACTGTGATGAGATGCAGAGTGATGACATCATCACACTGGGCTGCTGGATGACATGCGGCCTCCCTACTCTGCTACACTCCCTTGTTTCTGGTCACATGGCTAATTTGCATGCAATGCCCTAGAAGGGCTTTGCATGCACAGTAGTCATATGTAGTTCCTCAAGTGACACTGACAAGCACCTCTGCTGCAGCTGTGGCTAGGACTAGGAGAAAATGTTGGCCCTGCTGGAGCTTAATAATGCTTAGTAATTATTCTGGGTACAGCCAGGCCACCACTCTTCACCGGGCACGATATCAAAATCACAGTTGTAATGCCCTGATGGCAGCCCAGAGCACTCAGATCATATTTCAGAGATGTCTCAAGCAGCTTTTACTATAGCGGTCCCTATAAGGCCCAGTGCCCATGCTGTGTAGTTTTGACATATATTTTGAGAAATCTGCAGCTAAATCTGCATGTCCATTGTGAAGCCAGCAAAGTGTATTAGAATTCATAAGGGCTGTGGCCACGTTGCTTATTCTTCTCTTGCGTATTTGGTGCAGATTTGTGGCCGCGGGTAACCTCAGTGACAGCTCAGCTGATCGCGATACTCACCTCATTTGCTGTGTGGAGCTGACAGGAGCGGCGGCTGAGTAGCGCGATCAGCTGGACTGTCACTGAGGTTACCTGCGGCCACCGCTGCATCCAGGTAACCTCAGTGACAGCTCAGCCGATCGCGCGGCTGTCTTCATTAGCTGCGTGGAGGTGACCGTAGCGGCGGTGTATTATGCTGCTCCTGTCACCTGCATGCAGCAGAGCTGGATGCGACGCTGGAGGAACGTGGATTACGCCGGACAAGGAGGGCTTTGTTGTCGGTAATAAATTGGTAATGAGGGAATTTGTTAGTGTTTTTTATTTCTAATAAAGGATTTTTCGGGTGTGTGTGTTTTTTAACTGTAATTTACAGATTAATCATGGAAGGTATCTCGGTCAGACGCCTGACATGATTAATCTAGGACTTATTGGCAGCTATGGGCTGCCAATAAGTCCTTATTACCCCGATTTGCCAATGCAACAGGGCAAATCGGGAATAGCCAGGTACAGTCCCAGAACTGTCGCATCTAATGTATGCGGCAATTCTGAGCGGCGCTGGCTGATATTGTTAGGCTGGGGGGCTCCCCATAACGTGGGGCTACCCATCCTGAGAATACCAGCCTTCAGCCTTATGGCTTTATCTGGCTGGTATTAAAATAGGGGGGACCTCACGCCGGATTTTTTAATTATTTATTTATTTATTTTACTGCACAGTATAGACACGCCCACCGGCTGCTGTGATTGGGTGCAGTGAGACACCTGTCACTCAGCATGGGGGCGTGTCTCACTGCAACCAATCATAGGCGCCTGTGGGCGGGGAAAAGCTGGGAATACGAGATTGTTTAATGAGCGGCCGGCTTTTTCAAAAAAGGAAAAGCCGCTGGAGCAGTGTGAATGCCGTGCAGAGCCGGGGATCGGGGATCGTTGAGTATGAGAGAGGGGGGGAAACGTCAGTCACTCGGGGGATTAGCGGTCACCGGTGAATCCTTCACAGGTGACCGCTAATCATGACGCTACACAGACAGAGCCGCGTGGTCGCTGTAAAGTCCCCTTTACACACTGAGACTTTGCTGCACAGCGGGAAACAAAAGGAACAAAGAATGGTCCTGAACGATTTCTAGCGATCACAACTTCACAGCAGAGGCCAGGTCGCTGATGTGTTTCACACACTGCAATGTCGCTGGGGAGGTCGCTGTAACGTCACAAAACCGGTGACGTTACAGCGATGTCGTTTGCGATGTTGCAGTGTGTAAAGCCACCTTTAGTGCCTTTCATGTGGCACTAAGGGGTGCTTAGCCTTGTATTTAGCCAATAAATAAAGAATTAATAAAAAAAAAAAAACGACGTGAGGTCCCCCTTATCTTTTGTAGCCAGCTAGGGTAAAGCAGACGGCTGCAGCCTGCAGACCACAGCTGGCAGCTTCACCTTGGCTGGTAATCCAAAACAGAGGGCACCCCACGCTGTTATTTAAAATTAAATAAATAATTAAAAACAAAAAACGTGGGGTCCCCCCCAAATTGGATCACCAGCCAAGGTAAAGCGGACAGCTGTGGTCTGTTATTCTCAGACTAGGGAGGTCCACCGTTATTGGACACTCCCCAGCCTAAAAATAGCAGGCTACAGCTGCCCCAGAAGTGGCGCATCCATTGGACGTGCCAATCCTGGCGCTTTGCCCCAGCTCATCCCGCGCCCTGGTGTGTTGGCAAACGGGGTAATATATGGGGTTGATGCCAGATGTGTAATGTCACCTGGCATCAAGCCCTGGGGTTGGTGAGGTCAGGCGTCTATCAGATACCCGACATCACCAACCCAGTCAGTAAGAAATAAAAAATAGACAACCAAAAAATTTTTATTTGAAAAAACACTCCCCACATTCCCTCTTTTAACAATTTATTGACAAGAACAATCAAATCCGGGTCCGGCGTAATCCAATAACGGTGTCGCACGGCGATCCATACCATAGTCAATGAGACTCCCAGTCAATGAAGAACAAAATGTTCCCCATTGGCTGGGAGAGCCGTGCAGTGACCTGAGCTAACATCAATAGGTCAGCCCAGGTCACTGCAGGGGATGCCGAGCACTGCCGTCAGGAGGTTAGATGAGTTCATTACCTGCAGTAACGATCTCATGCTCTCCTGACGTCAGCGCTGTCACTGACTTCTATGCCCGCCGCGTTCTACGCAGTATCGCGAGAGCCCGTGACGTCACTGCTAGTGACAGTCTCGGGCCGCCCGCGAGACGGGCAGAGAAGGCAGTGACCGCGGTGACGTCAGGAGGCAGGAGATCGTTACTGCAGGTAATTATGTCATCTAATCTAACCTGCAGCTACATGTGCAGAGAGCAGGGAGCCGCGCACACTGGGCGCTGGCTCCCTGCTCTCCTAGCTACAGTACACATCGGGTTAATTAAACCGATGTGTACTGCAGCTACATGTGCCCAGAGCAGGAGCCGGCGCTGGCAGCGAGAGCGGCGGAGGCTGGTAACTAAGGTAAATATCGGGTAACCACCTTGGTTACCCGATGTTTACCTTGGTTACAGCTTTCCGCAGCTGCCTGATGCCGGCTCCTGCTGGCTTCATTTCGTCGCTCTCTCGCTGTCACACACAGCGATCTGTGCGTCACAGCGGGGAGAGCGTCAGTGTCCCGCTCCCTGCCAGCCCCGCGGCGTGAGAAGCTGCAGATACTGCGGGCAGACACTGACATTGCAGTGCGGGCAGCTGCGGGGCTGGCAGGGAGCGGGACACAGACTGCATGGGCAGTGAAGCAGCGCTCGTCATCCCCGCGGATGCACGCAATGCAGGCTGAGAATGAGAGGCAGCTTATACTGCAGAGGGGGGCAAACACTGACAGGTGGGGGGCGGGGGGGGTGAAATGGGGGGGGGACAGTTCCCAGGGCGTCAGGCAGTAAACATAATAAAGCACTGGGGACACAGCGCTGGCAGTGTATCGGACAACAAGTGTTCCTTGCCTTATTGAACTGGACACTGACTCGGCTGCAATTCAGGGCGCACGTAGCTGGGCACAGGAGGCGGAGGAGGGAGACTACGGAGTGTGTGGGAGGTTGTGGGCAGAGTACGGGGTGCGGGGGGAATGTGTGGGAGGGGGCAGGGAACGGGGGCGTTTACTCCAAACACTGTACAGCCCAGCAGGGAGGTGACATGCTGTTCCAGATTTGCATGTCAACATGGCTCTGCCCATGTAGACGTGCAAAGGCCGGAAGCAGCAAAATCGCGGCAGGAGGGGTCACATGACCGCTCTGAGCCGGGGGAGAGGGGCTGACAGCGGGGCAGGTAAGTGGTCTCTATCTACTTACCTGCCCCAATGTAGCCCAATAGTGTAATAATGAAAAAAAGTCAAAAGAAGCCGGATAACCCCTTTAATAAGGTAATAATGAAGACTTTATTTGTGAAGGTAATATTGTAGAGCCAAGCACACTACTGCTATCTGAAACAGACATTGAGCCATTTGGTTACGGCGCTGCATCCGGTTTGGGCACTGCTTCTGGTTCCATAGCTGCCTATCCCATGGTAAAAAGAGATAAAAGGAATAAAACTCAAATCAAGGCATCAAAAGAGAAAGAAAATAAAAATAATAATAAGAAATAGAGTCTGAATCCGAATGTCTCACAATAGAGGTAACAACATTCAAACATCCAATATGGAGGACCAATTTCATTATTTTGGATACACTATGGCCAGTCAAATGTATAAAATGCCATGGGATAGGCAGCCATTTTTTTCTGCGGTATTCTTTCTTTTGAGTGCTATGACTGAGTCACCCTCACCATTTCCACTGCTAGCCAACATTGTGATGGGTATCCAAAATATTTGGTAATCTATTACCAAAACACCATCATATGCCTGTGTTACACGTCGTGGCTCTCTTGTTGCAAGGAATGAGGTGGTCCCCCATTCCTTGTCGGCCACGAGCCCTACTGCTCAGCAGCACCAAAGGTCTGGGAGACTGTGCAGTCTGCAGGAGTTGCCTTCTCAGAGACACAGCAGAAGGGTGACACCTAGTGGTTCTCCCCTTGCAGGGAATGGAGCGGTCTCCCATCCCTTGCCTGCCATGAGCTCTCCTGCTCAGCATCATGGAGGCTCTGGGAAGTTGCGCAGTGTGCAAAGAATAGATGCTCAGGGAAGCAGCAAGACTTCCCATGTCTCTGCACATTGTGAAACCGGGGATCCCGCCTTTATGACCCAGAGGCAGGAGGATGAGCATGTGCTCCACGTGACGTCTTCTGATTCGCTCACTGATATCACACGGCCCCATGACGAGGCTGGTGATGTGCTGAATCCTGACTGGCTGGGCCAGGACGTCACGAACCCTGATTGAGTCACGCCCGTCTCGCGCCCGCCCTTGGGTGGAGCTACACCTCCTTAAAAGCTCCCCCTGCCATCATGGCGGTACGCGACCGTCCTTCTATGTTTGGATGTCTGGCAGCGTGCTGCCACGCCACTGTACAGACGTCATTGTCTTTCGTGGGCTTTGCCCTTGCTGCTCAGGCAGCACCTGGTTTGCAGGCCGTGTTCCTGCCTTGCTGCTCCGGCAGTATCTCCTTCAACAGGCCGTGTTCCTGTCCCAGGTGAGCTCCTCGAGTCTCCACCGGACTCACCTGGTTATTGAAAGCACACGTGCGTGGGCACCTCTGTGCTACCCTCGTGCCATATCCTGTGACTCCCGCTGGCACACGTGCGTAGGCACCTCTGTGCGTCCCCGTGCAACAGGTACACCGTACGAGAAGCCCCGAGCCATACAACCCTCACGGGTTAGGGCGGACCGGTGTACATAGATTGTCTGTGACGTTCCAGACGATCACTAGTAGCAACCCGCTCACTCTTTCCTGACCATAGCAGCGGTCCCTTACACCGCACAGTGGACCTTGACCGGCGGAAGCTGTCCATTTCCCATCTTGGCACGCTTCCCCGGGTCCCCCTCGTAACATGCCTGTATCCATCACCAATATGTTTGTAGAACAGGCAACACCTTTTCTGCACATGCAAAGCTAGTCAACCTCCCTATCATCAACATTACAATATTGGTAGACCAGCCAGCACCGCTTGTTCTTATGCAGAAGTTGGTGATGCCACCCACTTTTATGGGCAGAGCAATGTGCATCATACAAACGCAGCACCCTGGGGTAACTGGTGCCGCAGAGGACTGCATTATCCCGGGTTCCTGCAAGACCAATGCTGGTAACTGCACTACACACACATAAACTGCCCTCTTCCCAGGCTGAGCAACAGGTTAGCAATGGGTTTAGAGGGGTAGCTGCCCATTGACTGGGACCTGCCCAATCCAGTATCCGGAAGCTCAGGGGAGGGGAGTGGTCAGTTTTGACAGTTGAGAATAGTCTTAAGGCCCCGTCACACACAGAGATAAATCTTTGGCAGATCTGTGTTTGCAGTGAAATCATGGACATATTGTTCCATTTGTACACAGCCACAAACCTGGCACTGATTGTCCACAATTTCACTGCAACCACAGATCTGCCAAAGATTTATCTGTGTGTGTGACAGGGCCTTTAGAGGATGGTAGGAGGTGAAGGAAGTGTCAGCTGGAGAAGATGGTCGGTGTGTGTGGGGCCAGAAGGAGACCCCAGCGAACTAAAGAGGAGACCAGTCATCTGAAGTGGAATACAGCCAGTACCCTAAGGGACTGAGTACGGCGGGGTACAGGACCCTAGTTCGGAGGGAAGCTCCAAGCCATCCTATAATCCTGCAAGTGATCGGGACTTTCACATTCCATCACCACCAAAGAGTACGGGGCACAGTAGCAAAGTGGGAACCCTGGAGCAGGGACAGGAGTCCAGCCCTTAAATTGGTTCAAGCTGCCTGCCAGACATATTTGGGGAAAAGACAGATGGAAAGACCAGGGAGGGACCCTAAGACGCTGCAGGCTACAGGGACCCCCAACTTAATAAAGTGAAAAGGAGGAAGAGTTCATTGGCTCGCCATACCAGCACTGGTACTAAGGGAACCTGGGACCGAAACAACCAGCACGAACTGGGTTGCTGTACCAGGCAACTGTAAGTAAAGAACAAGTTGCACCGCAGTCCTTGTGTACGTCTGAATTCTTTCTGTACCCCTACAAAAGTCAACATCCACACTGGAGCTCAGCCCTACTTGCGGAGGGCCTTGTCACCTAAGCTGCTTATTAACACCAGCCCCAGCAGTGAGAGACTATGCAGCGGTGGCTTCTACAGATTGCTGCATACCACAAGTGGCGTCACGGACATTAAAAAATATCTATCCCCTGTAAATATAACCACTTTTACAAGCGCCCCCTGGGGTCACGGAACCAGGCACTGGCCACCGCTGACATAGACTCTGAGAACCGGACGCCCGAGTCCGATCAGTTCCCCTGCAGGCCCTGGGGGGCGGCACACATGTTGCACAAATGTCTGGCCCCTCACCTACTTCAAGCATGAACCCAGATAACCATGCAGGATATAATTATTTACCTCCAGAATACCATTGTTTGTAATTAAGTATACTTAAAATTATTGCACTGTTTTGTAATGTTATTTTTGGGTTGTAATCTGGTGCCTGTTTAGGCTACTTTCACACATCCGGTTTGAGCACTGCGGCTCAATCCGGCTGTGAAAACTATGCAACAGATGCGGCGAAAACACCGCATCCTTTGCATAAGTTTTTACATGCGGCCCGTCCATTTTTTTCCAGTTGCGGCATGCTACTGAGCATGCGCAGTGGAAAAAACCGCATGCGGCGGCCGGATGCGGTTTTTTCCGCATCGCGCCGCATCCGGCCTCCATAGGCATGCATTGAAAAATGCGCCGCAGTGGCCGGATGCGGCGCGATGCGGTATTTTTTGCCGGAGCAAAAAACGTTGCAGGGAACGTTCGATCCGGCCGCGGCATCGGCTAAATCTGCCGCATGCGGCAAAAACCGGACCGAACGCAAGCCCCTGCGGCACAATGCGGCACTAATGTAAGTCTATGCAAAAAACCCGCAACCGGCGTTACAAAAGCCCTACAAAAACAATATATGCCAACAATAATACTGTACACACACTGTACCTCAGATTATAACACTTACATACACTGTAGGCAAATAGAAAAATTTCCAGCGTCTCCAGAAGATAAAATAGCAATTCTTTTATGTATGTAAAAATCTTCTTACCATCAGATAAAATAACACATAAGGACATGAGGACAGAGGAGCTCTTTCCTATGCATTTCACCCTGTAGAGGGCTTAATCATGGAATGACGCATTCCATGATTAAGCCCTTTACAGGGTGAAACGCGTAGGAAAGAGCTCCTCTGTCCTCATGTCCTTATGTGTTATTTTATCTGATGGTAAGAAGATTTTTACATGAATAAAAGAATTGCTATTTTATCTTCTGGAGACACTGGAAATTTTTCAATTTGCCTTTGTGATTACACACCCAGGTCAGGGTGTTTCCGTGCGTCGGGGCTGAGATCAGGAGTGAAGAGGGGTGAGCTGAAAATCTTCTGTTTTCTACATATACTGTACTCCCCAAATACAGCACAGTGCACCTCTGAAATGTGCTTCTCTCTTCCCGCAAATAGGTCCAGCACTCTGCCCCCATATAAGTCCAGCTCTCTCCCCCATATAGGTCCAGCTCTTTCCCCCATATAGGTCCCATGCTCTCTCCCCCATATAGGTCCCATGCAGTCTCCCCCATATAGGTACCATGCAGTCTCCCCCATATAGGTCCCATTCAGTCTCCCTCATATAGGGCCAGCTCTTTCCCCCATATAGGTCCCATGCTCTTTCCCCCATATAGGTCCCATGCAGTCTCCCCCATATAGGTACCATGCAGTCTCCCTCATATAGGTCCCATGCAGTCTCCCCAATATAGGTCCCATTCAGTCTCCCTCATATAGGGCCAGCTCTTTCCCCCATATAGGTCCCATGCTCTTCCCCCATATAGGTCCCATGCAGTCTCCCCCATATAGGTCTCATGCAGTCCCCCTCATATAGGTCCCATACTCTTCCCCCATATAGGTCCCATGCAGTCTCCCTCATATAGGGCCAGGTCTTTCCCCCATATATGTCCAGCTCTCCCCCATATAGGTCCCATCAATCCCCCATATAGATCCAGCTCTCTGATCCTCCTCCATGCCCAGTAGAAAAAGGTGAAAATAGACTTTACCTAGCACTGCAGCCGCTCCCGCGCTGTGGTCCCGGCTCCTCTGTCTTCGGCTGTAAGGCCTAGATGAGCACGTCGTGCATCATGATGTGATCATCCTAGGTCTGGACGACAAGCGCCGAGTGTCTACACAGGAACGAGACTTCCCGTGTAGCGCTCGGCGGGTTATTTCAATTGTAAGCACCTGGATGCTTACAATTGAAATAACACAAGGAAATTGTGAGACGGGCCGGGTAAATGGCCGTAGTTTGGGGACCCCTGCTCTAGAGGCTCGAGTTCGACTCGGTTCATTGAACGGAGGAGGTGTTCGAGTTAGGTTCAGCGAGCCGTTCGACAAACCTCTCTAACCCCATAGAAAACAATGGGAGACAATCACAAACACATAAAAACACATAGAAAACACCTTCAAAGGTGTCCAAAAGGGGACAAACAACTCCCAAGGCAACACAAACACATGGGAAAGTGACAAGGACATATACTCATGCGAAAACAAAACAGCTGGACGAGGAAATAGAGGAGACACAGATATAGGCATTTCATGCCCTTCTAAAATCATGTAAAACACCGCAAGGGGACTCCAAGCAGAGTCTCCCTTTTTTCCAAAAATTGGGCCACACACACCACTTCAGTGGCATCACTTGTGCCCCAGTTGCAAACTAGACATGTTGATTTGCATCAAGCACATTCAAAAATACACCAGCCTTAACTGTCCCCGGGATGACACCGAGGTAGGTATCAAAGTCCATGCTGATCCAAGACTTGTTCATCTTGGCTCATTTTTAGAAACACAGCAAGCGGACTCCAAGCAGAGTCTCCCTTTTTTCCAAAAATTGGGCCACACAGACACCCCTTCAGTAGCATTACTTGTGCCCTAGTTGCAAACAGGATGTTTTGATTTGCATCAAGCACATTCCAAAATACGCCAGCCTTAACTGTCCCCAGGATGACACCGGGGTAGGTAGCAAAGTCCTTGCTGAACCAAGACTTGTTCAACTTGGCTCATTTTTAAAAACACAGCAAGCAGACTCCAAGCAGAGTCTCCCTTTTTTCCACAAATTGGGCCCCACACAGACACCACTTAAGTGGTATCACTTGTGTCCCAGTTGCAAACTTGACAGGTACATTAGCATCAAGCACATTACAAATCCACAAGCCTTTACTCTCCCCAGGATGACACAGGGGTAGCAAAGTCCTTGTGGATCCATGACTTTTTTATCTTGATGAACGTTAGTCTGTCCACATTGTCACTGGACAGACGCGTGCGCTTCTCTGTCAGCACACACCCAGCAGCACTGAAGACTAGAGTTGAGCGCGGTTCGTGGTTCGTGTTTCTCCAGTTCGCGGTTCGAGTGATTTTTGGGGGGTGTTCTATATCGACCTAGAACTCGAGTTTTTTGCTAAAAGCTCGACAGTTCAAGTTATGTTCGAGAACGGTTCGATCACCAAAAGCAGGGCTTTTTACAGCTACAGTGTGCAGGGAGCCATCGCTGACAGCCTGTGGTAAGCTGGTAACCAAGATAAATATCGGGTATCCAAGCAAAGCGCTTTTCTTTGTAACCCGATATTTACCCTAGTTATGTGTGCAGGGAGCCGACACTTCCCCGCTCAGCTCGCTCCGCCCCCTCCTGCACTCGGCATATACACACACAAACACACTCACAATCACCTGTCCCCAGCCATGCAGTCCCCGGCACTGACATCCTCAGCGCCACATGGCCCCGCTAGGCTCCACCCACTTTGCACTCCACCACCCGTGCACATGGCCCCGCTAGGCTCCACCCACTTCACACTCCGCCACCCACACACATGGCCCTGCTTGGCTCCACCCACCTGGCACTCTGCACACATTACCCCGCTTGGCTTCACCCACCTGGCACTCCACACACATTACCTCGCTTGGCTCCACCCACCTGACACTCTGCACACATTACCCCGCTTAGCTCCACCCACCTGACACTCTGCACACATTACCCCACTTGCCTCCACCCACCTGGCACTCTGCACACATTACCCCGCTTTGTTCCACCCACCTGGCACTCTGCACACATTACCCCGCTTGGCTCCACCCACCTAGCACTCTGCACACATTACCCCGCTTAGCTCCACCCACCTCTCACTCGGCACACATGGCCCCGCTCGGCTTATCTGCAGTGATGAAGTCACGCCCTCCCGAGCTCAGCACTGTCACTGTCCTCCATGACCGCCGCTTGTCACATCTCCTCCTCTCGCTGCCGAACTGAAACTGTGACTAGCGGTGACGTCACAGGCTCCCGCGATACTTGGCTGTGAAGGCGGCGGTCATTGAAGTCAGTGACAGCTGTGCTATCAACAGTGCAGGAGATTGTCACCGCAGGTAATGCACCTCCCTCCTGACAGCAGCACTTGTCATCCCCTGCAGTGACCTAGGCTGACCTATTGATGTTAGCTCAGGTCACTGCATTGCTCATTCTGTTCTTCATTGACTGGGACAGTGACTATAGTATGGATCATCATGGGAACCCCTTGGATTATAGCAAACCTGGATTTGTTTTTCTTTTTAAAAAATTGGTGAAAGAGGGAATGCTTTGGGGAGTGTTTTTTCAAATAAAAATGTGTTTGTCGTCTATTTTTTATTTATTACTTACTGGGTTGGTGATGTCGGGTATCTGATAGACGCCTGACCTCACGAACCCCAGGGCGTGATGCCAGGTGACATTACACATCTGGTATTAACTCCATATATTACCCCGTTTGCCACCGCACCAGGGCACGGGATGAGCTGGGGCGAAGCACCAGGATTGGCGCATCTAATGGATGCGCCACTTCTGGGGCGGCTGCGGCCTGCTATTTTTAGGCTGGGGAGAGTCCAATAACCATGGACCTCCCTAGTCTGAGAATATCAGACCCCAGCTGTCCGCTTTACCTTGGCTGGTAATCCAATTTTGGGGGGACCCCCACGTTTGTTTGTTTTTTAATTATTTATTTAATTTAAAATAACAGAGTGGGGTGCCCTCAGTTTTGGATTACCAGCCAAGGTGAAACTGCCAGCTGTGGTCTGCAGGCTGCAGCCATCTGCTTTACCCTAGCTGGCTACAAAAATAGGGGGAACTCCACGTCATTTTTTTTTAAAATGTATTTGGCTTTTTGGTAAATAAAAGGCTAAGCACCCCTTAGTGCCACATGAAAGGCACCAAAGGGTGCAAAATTACAAAATGCAGGAAAGTGGGACATTAAGTGTCTTTCTGCAATTATAATGACAGAAAAGACTGATATGAAGTGTACAAGCACAGGAAAATCACCAGAGCGCTCTACGCTTTGAAAAGCAGTAGAAAATGGCACTGGAGTGAACATGCCTCATGTAGGTTGAAGCTATGGAGCCTGGGTAAATTTATGTATTTTCCCTTCTTCAGTTTTTTTGCAGTACGCAAAACAAATGGAAGGCGCAAAAAAAGGACCGTTTTTTTGCGGACCGCAAAAACGGATCGGTCGTGTGATTGTAGCCCTATTCTGATCTGCCGTTTATAAACAGCAGGAATAAATAAGTGAATAGCGCCCCCCAGCATCAGAAAATCTCCGGGGTTTCAGGGGGTAGCTGAGACCCTGGAGATCATGATTCAGACCGTTTTTTCCGGTCCCCGCTCTTGTGATCACTGGTATACACCATATGCCAATGATCACGTTACAGTAAATGACAGCACTGGTAAAAAAATATTTATCTCCCATCTGGCATGAACAAACATGTCAGATGGGAGATAAATCTCCTCCCCAGTCCCCTCCGGTCCCCTGCTGTCGCCAAAATGCCCCCCTCCCCGACCCCCTCCCAGAAATCCAAGATGGCCACGCGCACAGCAGAGCGCCGGCCGCATTCACCCTACTCCTCTAATTTCTGTTGCCTGTGCCATGACGCGTGCGACAGAAAACTCCTCCCCAGGTCCTGCCAGGTCACCCCCTATAACCCCACCGGTGTTCCCCTGTGTCCCACGGTACCTGTGCAGCGTTGCTCCCCCGCGGCCCTCTCCTTCACAATAGACCCTGCCGCATGCACAGAGCGGCTGTCAGCTCAGCTTCCTGTGTTCAGACACAGTGAGTGGTGGTAACCATGCATCTGTAAGCTACTGCAATGCCTTGCTCATGAGGTAAGGAACATAGTTGATCAGGAGAGCTATACTACATTTCCAAATGGAGGTATTTGATTTTATAGTTGCCCTGCTGAACGACTACCAAACATGATATATGCCACAAGTAAACACATCTAAATAGCGAGCTCTGTTGCTTAGTATTCATTCAGCTGAATAACTGGACTTAAAGGGGTATTCCATCTCCAAGATCCTATCCCCAATATATAGTAGGTGGAATAGCAATAATATCAGCAAATACCAATATTTGGAAATGTAGAATAGTTCTCCTGATTAGGCATGCCCTTACCTCATGAGCAGGGCATTGCAGCTTTGGGAGCAACACTTTCGACTAGAGATAAGCGAACCGGTCGCCGTTCGGCTCGAGCTCGGTTCGCCGGACTCAGGTCTGGTTCGAGTTCAGTTCGGCAAACCGGTTCGGCGAACCACTCGAACCCATAGGAAACAATGGGAGGCAATCACAAACACATAAAACGCATTATTAATGTACACATACAGTTAATAAACATTGCCATAACACTTACCTGTCCCCGGGATGCGTCCTGCTCTCTGTCTCCTGCCGCTATTCCTCCCGATAATTGCTGCGTCCTCCTGTTAACCAGTAGTGATGCAGGACCTACGTGACGTCATCAAAATAGCATGTGACCAGTCACGAGTCTGTTATCTCATTGGCTACAGACTGGTCACATGACTATGACGCCTCATGCTAGGACCTGCCATTGCATCTTTCTGTTACACGGTGCACGTTTGTGTATCGCCGTGTACCGGCGACATGCTCTAGCACATGGTCGACTCCCCGCTCTGCTTCCCCGTTCCCTTAAGGTACCGTCACACTAAGTGATGCTCCAGCGATCCCACCAGCAACCTGACCTGGCAGGGATCGCTGGAGCGTCGCTACACGGGTTGCTGGTGAGCTGTCACACAGGCAGATGTCACCAGCAACCAGTGACCAGCCCCCAGCCAGCAGCGCCATGTGGAAGCGATGCTGCGCTTGGTAACTAAGGTAAATATCGGGTAACCAACGCGATATTTACCTTGGTTACTAGCGCACACCGCTTAGCGCTGGCTCCCTGCACTCCTAGCAACAGTACATATCGGGTTAATTTAATCCGAGGTGTAGTCTGGCTTTGTGTGCAGGGAGCAGGGAGCCGGCACTGACTCTGGTAACTACGGTGAAAATCGGGTAACCAAGGAAAGGGCTTCTTGGTTACCCGATACTTACTGTAGTTACCAGCGTCCGCAGAAGCCAGCTCCTGACCGGGTGACACAGCCGGTCAATAACGGAAATCACCGTTGCCATAGCAACGCGCTTGGTAGTGGTGACGGGGACGTCCCGCTACCAGCACGCAGCGGCACCGGAATCATGTAATCGGAGCAGCGTTGCTATGGCAACCCGTGCCACCGCTTACAGCCGGGAGCCTGTGGTCACTCTCACAGAGTGATTTCTGCACGGAGCACAGGGTCTTCCCCCATGCCGCTGTGCTGTCTGATGGAGCAGACAGAGCTGCATGTGTTGATGGGAAAGAAGACAGAAGAGCAGGATCGTGGAGAGCTGAGAGGGGGTAATAAAGATGGAGTCTCTAATGTGTCTGTGTATTTATTTCTATTAAAGTATTTTTTTTCTGTGTGGTGTTTTTTTTTAACGCTTTATTGGAGATTCTTAATGGCCGGGTCAAATGTGCCTGACATTAAGAATCTCTGACTTAATACTAGCTAGTAAAACAAAGCCAGTATTAACTCATGATTACCCAACAAGCCACCCGGCTTCAGGGCTGTTGGAAGAGTTGGATACAGCGCCAGATGATGGCGCTTCTATGAGAGCGCCATTTTCTGGGGTGGCTGCAGACTGCAATTCGCAGCAAAGGGGCCCAGAAACCTCGGGCTAACTTGTGCTGTGGATTCCAATCCCCAGCTGCCTAGTTGTACCCGGCTAAACACAAAAATGGGGCGAAGCCTACGTGTTTTTTTTTTTTTTTTAATTATTTCATAAAATTCATGAATTAAGTAAAAAAAGGGCTTCCCTATAGTTGTGGTTCCCAGCCGGGTACAAATAAGCAGCTGGGGGTTGGGGGCAGCTCGTAGCTGCCTGCTGTACCTGGCTAGCATACAAAAATATGGCGAAGCGCACGTCATTTTTTTTGTAGTTGTTTGGCAAAAAAAATAAAAAATGCTTCCCTGGATTTTCCCTTGCCAGTGAAGGTAACACCAAGCAGTGGGGGTTTACAGCCAGTAGCTGCTTGGATTACCCTTAGCTAGCAATACAAAAATGCAGCGGGAGCCCATATATTTTTTTTTAATTATTTATTTAAATAACTAAAAACAAACAGGGCTTTCCTGTATTTTGATTGCCTGATATGACAGTGCTGTAAAAATAAATCTTTAAAAAAAATGACGTAGCGCTCCGCGGTATTTTTGATTCTCAGTGCAGATAAAGCAGACAGCTATGAGTTGCCACCCCAATCTGCCTGGCTGGGTAAAGCAGGCGGCTGTAGCCTCAAAACCACAGCTGGCAGCTTTACCGTGGTTGGGGATCCAATGTGGAGGTCACCCCAGGCTCTTTTTTTATAATTATTTTATAAATATTAAAAATTACAAAAAACAGTAGGGTCCCCTGCAAATTGGATCACCATCCAAGGTAAAGCGGACAGCTGTGGTCTGGTATTCTCAGGGTGGGAAGGTCCATAGTTATTGGGCCTTTACAACCTAAAAATAGCAGGCCGCAGGCACCCCAGACGTGGCGCATCCACTAGATGCGCCAATCCTGGCGCTTCACCCCAGCTCATCCCGTGCCCTGGTGCAGTGGCAAACGGGGTAATAAATGGGGTTGATACTAGCTGTAAAGTCCCCTGAGATCAAGCCCAGTAGTTTGTGATGTCATGGCGTCTATCAGTTACCTGACATTTTAAACTGTCAGTACTAACAAAAAAAATCGACGAAAAAAAATTGTTTGAAAAATCACTCCCCAAAACATTCCCTCTTTCACCAATTTATTGTAAGAAAAAAAATAAGGCGGTCCCACGACGACTCTGGACCATCTAGAATATGGTGGGAGACACTCAGGGAGCGTATCCCCCATTTTCTAGGAGTGCAGACCCTCCATGTGAGGAGTGTGGGTGCAATGAATCTGCACTCACTCTCCCCGGGTCAACAGCAGCAGAGTCCATGTCGTAACGGTTCCTACCAAATCTGCAATGTCCTGCTCATGAGGTAAGGGCATGCCTAATCAGGAGAACTATTCTACATTTCCAAATATTGGTATTTGCTGATATTATTGCTATTCCACCTACTATATATTGGGGATAGGATCTTGGAGATGGAATACCCCTTTAAGTCCAGTTATCCAGCTGAATGAATACTAAACAACAGAGCTCGCTATTTAGATGTGTTTTCTTGTGGCGTTTAACGAACTCTCATGTTTGGTAGTCGTTCAGCAGGGCAACTATAAAATCAAATACCTCCATTTTGAAATGTAGTATATAGCTCTCCTGATCAACTATGTTCCCTACCTCATGAGCAGGGCATTGCAGTAATAATAATAATTTATTCATTTATATAGTGCTATTAATTCCATAGCGCTTTGCATACATTGGGAACACTGTCCCCATTGGAGCTCACAATCTAAATTCCCTATCTGTATGTCTTTGGAGTGTGGGAGGAAACCAGAGTACCCAGAGGAAACCCACGAAAACACGGGGAGAACATACAAACTCATTGCAGATGGTGTCCTTGGTGAGAATTGAACCCAGGATCTCAGCGCTGCAAGACTGCAGTGCTAACCACTGAGCCACAGCGCCGCCCATTTAGCTTACAGATGCATAACCACCACTCACTGTGTCTGAACACAGGAAGCTGAGCTGACAGCCACTCTATGCATGCGGCAGTGTCTATTGTGAAGGAGAGGGCCGCGGGGGATCAATACTGCACAGGTACCTTGGGACACCGGGGAACACCGGTGGGGTTATAGGGGTTGACATGACAGGGCCTCGGGAGGGGTTTTCTGACGCATGTGTCATGGCACATGCGACAGAAATCAGAGGAGTAGGGTAAACGCGGCCGGCGCGCTGCTGTGCACAAGGCAATCTTGGATTTCTGGGAGGGGGTCAGGGGGGGGCACTTTGACAACACCGGGGGACCGGAGGGGATCGGGGAGGAGATTTATCATGTTTGTTCATGCCAGATGGGAGATAAATAATTTTTTACTGACGCTGTGATTTACTGTAACGTGATCATCGGTATATGGTGTATACCGGTGATCATGTGAGCGGGGACCGGAAAAAACGGCCTAAATCATGATCTCCAGGGTCTCAGCTACCCCCGGAAACCCGGAGATTTTGTGACGCTAGGGGGCGCTATTTACTTATTCCTGCCTCCTGTTTATAAACGGCAGATCAGAATAAGGCTACATTCACACGACCGATCCGTTTTTGCGGACCGTAAAAAACGGTTTGTTTTTTTACGGGTGCATCCATTTGGCATCCATTTCTGTTCCATATACGGTTCGTATGTCATCCCCGTGCCTTCCGTTTGTTTGCGTACTGCAAAAAAACTGAAGGAGGGAAAATGCATAAATTTACCCAGGATCTGTGATGCCCTGGACCCCCAGGGGTCACAGGTAACAACACACAACACCACGCACACCCCCACCCTAGTGAGGCACCAGCAGCCAACAAGTCCTGACCGCCTCCCTCAGGTCTAGCAAGGCACACCAGGTGGGCGGAGAAAGGCGGATAGGCACGCCCTCCGAGATGTCTACTGGCCTGAGGCAGGGAAAGGACAAGTGAGTCGAGTGGGGAGAGGAGTAGTGAGATAAGTAAAAGTGGCGATCTGAGAGTCAGGGGCCTAGGATGAAGCCTAGGACCCGTTGGAACGGTCAGGCAGGCAGACGGTGGTGGCCGTCTGCAAGAGTCCGGTCAGGGACTGAACTGCGGAACCATAGGGATCGAGAGGGTGGTGACCCTTTGGACCCGAACCGGGGAGCTAACAAGTCAACCGGAGCACCAGGAAGGATACTCAGACCCCGTTCTAGCCCAGAAGCAACCGGGCTCAGACAAATCTACTGATTGTGGTCTGGACCTCAGGGGTTCCCACCCAAGGTCCCGATAGACAGCAAAAGCCCACCAATTCTGGATAAGAGCCAACGCCAAGGGCCAGAGATCCAAAGGGACAGTGCATGCAGGCAAAAGGGCTCCTCCAGTACCCAAAAGCCGGGGAGCGGACTACCATTGCTGAAGCATAGGAGTCACTATAGCAAATTTAAAGGTGCAGGAGAAAGGCGACATCACCAACCTCACTGGGGACGCATGCAGCCGGCTGCGGGCACCGATCTACACCAAACTTGGTTTACCATTGACTCTGTGTGGTTTAATCATGAGTACACCAGTGCCATCCGGCACCGTGCTGCAAGCAATCCCCTGCATCCTGCAACCCCCAGGACCAACAAACCCCCTACCCACGGAGGGGTCAACACCTAGCTGCGAACCACCACCGATCCCAGACGAGCCTCCGCACCCTCACCGCAGCGGTGGTGCCCATCACCTCACCACGACCCGTGGGTGGCGTCACGAACTGTTACCGATCACCGCGGCTCCGGCCGTGATGCCGGTCCACCCCAAACCAAACAACCAAACCCCCCACTTTCCAGAGCGACGTGGCCCCCAGTCCAGAGGTGCTCGAGCCACCGACAACAAGAGCCCAGATACGAGCGGCTCAGCAGAGAGCAGCCGAGCCCCCAGTGCGGTACAGATCCATAGCTTCAACGTACCATGAGGCAGTCACATGTTCACTCCAGTGCCATTTTCTTCTGCTTTTCACAGCGTAGAGCGCTCTGGTGATTTTCTTGTGCTTGTACACTTCATATCAGTCTTTTCTGTCATTATAATGGCAGAAAGACACATAATGTCCCACTCTCCTGCATTTTGTAATTTTGCACCCTTTGGTGCCTTTCATGTGGCACTAAGGGGTGCTTAGCCTTGTATTTAGCCAAAAAAAATGAAAAAAAAATGACGTGGGGTTCCCCCTATTTTTGTAGCCAGCTAGGGTAAAGCAGACGGCTGCAGCCTGCAGACCACAGCTGGCATTTTCACCTTGGCTGATAATCCAAAACTGAGGGCACCCCACGCTGTTTATTTAAATTAAATAAATAATTAAAAAAAAAACACGTAGGGGTCCCCCCAAAATTGGATCACCAGCCAAGGTAAAGCAGATAGCTGGGGTCTGATATTCTCAGACTAGGGAGGTCCATGATTATTGGACTCTCCCCAGCCTAAAAATAGCAGGCCGCAGCCGCCCCAGAAGTGGTGCATCCATTAGATGCGCCAATCCTGGTGCTTCGCCCCAGCTTATCCCGTGCCCTGGTGCGGTGGCAAACGGGGTAATATATGGAGTTAATACCAGATGTGTAATGTTACCTGGCATCAAGCCCTGGGGTTCGTGATGTCACGCGTCTATCAGATACCTGACATCACCAACCCAGTCAGTAATAAAAAAAAATAGACGACAAACACATTTTTATTTGAAAAAACACTGCCCAACACATTCCATCTTTCACCAATTTATTAGAAAGAAAATCAAATCTAGGTCTGCTGTAATCCAAGGGGTTCCCATGACGATCCACACTGTCCCAGTCAATGAAGAGCAGGATGTTTCCCATTGGCTGGGAGAGCAATGCAGTGACCTGAGCTAACATCAATAGCCCAGGTCACTGCAGGGGATGACAGGTGCTGCTGTCAGGAGCGAGGTACATTACCTGCGGTGACGATCTCCTGCACTGCTGACAGCACCTGTCACTGATTTCAATGACCTTCACAGCCAAGTATCACGAGAGCCTGTGATGTCACCGCTAGTCACAGTCTCGGGTCGAAAGTGAGAGAAGGTGATGTGACAAGCGGCGGCCATGGAGGACAGTGACAGCGCTGAGGTCGGGAGGGCGGGACTTCATCACCGCAAGTAAGCCGAGCAGGGCCATGTGTGCGGAGTGTGAGGTGGGCGGAGCCTAGCGGGGTAATGTGTGCAGAGTGCCAGGAGCCTAGCAGGGCCATGTGTGCAGAGTGCCAAGTGGGCGGAGCCTAACGGGACCATGTGTGCAGAGTCCAAGGTTGGCGGAGCCTAGCGGGGCCATGTGTGCAGAGTGCCAGGTGGGCGGAGCCTAGCGGGGTAATGTGTGCAGAGTTCCAGGTGGGCGGAGCCTAGTGGGACCATGTTTGAAGAGTGCCAGGTGGCCGTAGCCTAGCGGTACCATGTGAGCAGAGTGCCAGGTGGGCGGAGCCTTGCTGGGCAATGTGTGCAGAGTGCCAGGTGGGCAGAGCCTAGCGTGACCATGTGTGCAGAGTGCCACATGGGCGGAGCCTAGTGGGACCATGTGTGCAGAGTGCCAGGTGGGCGGAGTCCAGCAGGGTAATGCATGCAGAGTGCCAAGTAGGCGGAGCCTAGGTGGGTAATGTGTGCAGAGTGCCAGGTGGGCGGAGCCTAGCAGGGTCATGTGTACAGAGTGCCAGGTGGGCGGAGCCTAGCGGGGCCATGTGTGCAGAGTGCCAGGTGGGCGGAGCCTAGCGGGGCAATGTTTGCTGGCGGCAGAGTGCGAAGTGGGTGGAGCCTAGCCGGGCCATTTGGCGCTGAGGACGTCAGTGTTGTGGACTGCATGGCTGGGGACAGGTGAGTGTGTGTACATGTACATGCCG